>NW_025999895.1:3140947-3161378 GCF_001458135.2 Marmota marmota marmota | reverse complement strand
CCTGTGGGCAGGCGGGTGCTGCCAGCCGAGGCGCAGAGCGGGGGCTCCCTGGGCCGGCCAGCGGAGGAGGGCGCGAGCCTCTCTCACGCGCGGGAGGGGCTCCTGCCTGTCACCTGGCCTTGCGGAGAGAGCGGCGCCTGGCCGACTCGGGCTTTGTGCCATTGGAAACGAAGGCACGCTCGCAGCTCCCCCGCGATGAGCCCAGTACCAGGGAGGTGGCTCCTGGGGTGAGGGATCAGTTTTGGTTTTCAGCGTTTGAAGTCTCTGGATACCTGAGCACGATCCTCCAACTCCAGCTGTCACCTCCGATAGTTTTTCCCTACACGACTGTACGTGAAGGCCTCGGCCGAATAGTTACAAACAGGGATTGCCTTTGCAATATTTCTTTTCTTTTTTTTTTTTTTTTAATTTTTAGTGTTTTTTATTTTTTAGTTTTCGGCGGACACAACATCTTTGTTTGTATGTGGTGCTGAGGATCGAACCCGGGCCGCACGCATGCCAGGCGAGCGCGCTACCGCTTGAGCCACATCCCCAGCCCCCTTTGCAATATTTCTAAAACTTCCCCTAACCCTTGACTTGATTGGCTTTCCTGTCCCCGTTCTCCAAGGCAGATGGAGAGAGTGGCCCCTGGCCCGACTTCAGGAGCTACCAGAGCAGCACAGGCATCAACTGTTTTTTCCAAAAGGTAGAACTTGCGTACATAATCCCTATGTTCCTTGACTGATAAGTAAGAGTGATGAGCCAGGTGAGACCACAAGCGCATCGCCCAGAGCTAATCTGCAGCCTCTCCACACACCTATAAGCCAGGACTGAAGAGGGAGAGAGGGAATAGATGTGATTGAACAAAATTCGCCTTACGTTTATTACTTGAATGCTAGTGTTCTTTGGAAAAGCAAACAAGCAAAAACAAAACTGCAATAGTTTGAGATTAAAATTGTGTCCTCTGTGTAGGAATTCTTTATTTGCCTTGTGAGGTGGGCCACCCTCCTAATCCCAGCAACTCAGGAGGCTGAGGCAGGAGGATTGCAAGTTCTAGGCCAGCTTCAGCAATTTAGTGAGACCCTGTTTAAAAATAAAAAAAAAAAAGGTCTGGAGAGCCATCTCAGTGGTAAAGCACCCCTGGGTTCAGTCCCCACTACCCAAAGGAACAAACAAACCCCATTCTGCTAAAAGTTTTAATTTGAGATCTTACTCTTTGCTTCTTGACCACTCTCCTGTCCCCTGACCAGAGTGGGCTCTATTCAAGGACTCAGAGACAACTCTCCCTATTCAAGTCCTGATACATTGTATAAAACGGGTGATTCCCTGTATGTGTTCTGAGCTAGGAAGCCAGCAACTGGCAGGGGAATGGGGAGGCCTGGGTTTTATTCAGGCTAACTGTTGCTTTGCATACTTTTTTTTTTTTTTTAACCCAGCCCAGCCTCTTTATTTCTAGGTAGATAGGCAGCATGACTTCTGCACCCCACCTCAAATCTACCTTCACACCCTTCTCTGATGTTGACCCAAACCCCACTTCTTTTGCAGGCTCAAACATGGATTTGTCTAACGTTTTATTTGGCTATTTTCATTAGAATGCTCCTCTTGATTGTCACAGAATGAAAATCTCCATATCATTTTGTTTCTGAATGTCTTGTTTTCAACAGTCAATTTGTTTCTTGCAGGAGAAAAGTTGCTAAGAGACCAAAATAATTCCCCTATATCAAAGCTCTGCCTCTCACTGTAAAAGATTCAAGGCAGCAGTGAGGCGAGTGGGGGGTCCTCTCACAGCCGGACCCCAAGGCCACAGGCAGACCACCCATCCAAGAACTTTAGTGTTAAGGCAAAGTCTGTGGTCACAGCAAATCCCCTGTGATAAAAACTGACACTTTTTTATTAAAGTTAAGTAAGGTAAAAATGTCCACTGGTAGGGTACTTTAAAGATATTTTTAGGACATTTAAAGGACTGCAATCTTTCCCATCCTATAATCCTACTAATGTACAGAAATAGGTGCTCTCCTATGGTGTGCAGTAACCAGACTCAAGACTCTTTCACCAGCCGTCTTGGTGGCCCCTGACCCCCACCAGCCCCTTGGCTCTCTAGCCTGGATCTTGTATTTGCAGTTGGGACCTACAGTCTGCTGGCTGGCTGCTCCAGTTATCCCCCTTACTTTCTTTCACAGGGTGAACAAGCGTGATGGGGACTAACAGCATCTGGGCACCCCAGTGTGTCTCAGATGGATTTAAAATTGTTTACAAAGACCAACAAAACTTGGATTTTTTTTTTTTAAACTGGAATCAGGGGCACATGGAATTTGTTATACCATTCTTTGTGGGATTTTGTTTTGTTTTTGTGTATGTTTGAAAATCTCCATAAGAAGCTTTGCTGTTTTCTTTTAAAGTCATATTTGACCTAAATACATACATAAATGAAATAAGTAGCCATCCTCTGTGTGTTGTTTTCTGAGACCCCTAAGGTGGCTTACAGGTTGGAAGAGGCCATAAACTCCAGGCAAAGCCATTTGTGTGACACTGAAAGTCTCTGTGTTACTGTTACGTGCAGCTGAGCCACTTCCCTCAAATATTTTTTTAATATTTTAATTTTTTTAAAAAATATTAGTTCTTTGTAGTGCCCCAGGTATTGTTCCACAGGGGAAAACAATCCAAACACCCTGCGTGGGTGATGTTAATTGGATGGTGTTCACATGTCTTATGGAAGAGACGAGGGAACAAACTTTGTTCTGCTGACTGTACTGCTTAGCTGTGTAGAGTGGGAAACAATTCTTCCCATTGCTCCAGAATAACAAATTCTGCATGAGGGCTAGACGGTTAATTTGTAAAGAAAAGAGAGTTGTTTATCTCACAGTTAGGGAGGCTGAAATTTGGGGAGCTGCATTAATGTGGCCTCTGGTGAAGGCCCCCTTGGCTGCATCCTATCATGCTGGAGGGCATCATGGTGGGAACTCAAGCAAGAGGGAGAGGTCAGAGAGCAGGGAGGGGCCAGTATGACCCTACTGCACCCCATCTCTTAATGTCCACACTGAGGACCAGCACACAGAGCTTTGCAGGACATGCTCAAACAAAACCTACACCACAGCATGAACTGATTGCAGCCAGTGAGGCTTATCTGGGTCCTGACTCAGAGCAATAGAGCTTCAAAAGGCATTCATGGATAATTGGAGATGTCAAAACACTGACTAGGTTACTTGACGACATTAATAAATACTAAGTAGGTGATTAAGGTGTGATAAAAACATTTTGGACATGTTTAAAAATAGTTCTAGGTGGGTGTGGTGGTGCACACTTGTAACCCCATTGACACAGGAGGCCGAGGCAGGAGGATCACAAGTTGGAGGCCAGCCTGGGCAACTTAGCCAGACTCTTTTTCAAAATAAAAAGGGCTGGGGATGTGGCTCAGTGGTAGAGCACCCTTGTGTTCAATCCCAGTACCAAAAAGAAAAAAAAAAAAAAAAAGCTGTCTTCCCTTCTGCCTGCCCATGTCTTCAAAGCACGCTAGCCTCACAGGTTTCCTCAGACACAGAGGACCCTGTGCCCACCAGACGGTGCCTGGCCCCCTCCTTGAGCTAGACAGCGGCAGTGCTGAACGTCGGAATCGGACACACAGAGAGAGCCAGCAGTCTCTTTGATAATACTGTTTATTGTCCATTGATGGAGCGGTCACTCAAAAATGATACAAAGCAGCAGAGACATGCGCAGTCTGCAGGTTGACTCTCCACGACTCTCACGTGCTCCCAGCACAGGGGGGTCTCGGACTTCACATCCCAGCACGAAGAACACTTTGCTCCCCCCACAACAACATAAAAATCCAAACAAAAACAAACGAAATCAACAAAGCTTTAAATTACGGCAGCAAGTCTGATATTCCTTAATACTTATCAAGCAAAGATTTGAACACAACTACGATGTAAACTTCATTTTAAATATTTTGAGTTGCTTGCGTGATGAAAAGAATAAAGGGAGAGAAGAGCAGTGCTTAGAAGACACCATAAATTAAACAATGCCAAATGAGATCCTTCTTCACCTGTACAAATGTCGTGGCTGTCCACTGTGAGGGTGTGGAGCGGCCTGGCCCTCCGCTGCCACAGGGCGCTTTGCTCGGCATGGTCAGAAATCCAAATATAAAGGCCATCTTTCCTGACCAACCTACTCAAAGATACTTTGCAATTATCCGAACCAGAGAATAGAAGCAAGGCGGTGGGAAGAGCAAAGATGCTCAGGAAGGTGTGAAGGGACCCTCCACCGTAGGCCAGCTACACGCCACAATGTCCACTCTGGGTCCAATGCTTCCTCAATGCAGAAACCGTTTTTTTTAAAAGTGCAAGTCTAACACCTACCAAGGGTAATTAAAAAAGAAATCATCATGGGGATGGTTACAGCGGATGTCAGAAACAACCCGAAACATTGAAGAAGTCAGCAGAAACAGGAGCAAATCTTACATATGATATCACCATACAGGAAGCAAACAGGGCGGGGTGTTCTATTGACTGCAGGGGTCTGGTGGTGATGTATACACTGAAATCACACGGACTGGTCCATCGTGACATCTCACCAACTGGACATCACTGTACAGCATGAAAATGCCCCCAAGGCAGGGGCTGATTCCTGGATGCTCTCCCGGTCTGTCCTAGAAAGGGGAGTCGACAAGTTCTGTGCTGACCAGGTCCCGGGTGGGCATGGGGGCTGCAGCCCCTCGGGGGTCAGGAGTCTTACGGTTGCTCTGGGGTCGCTGCAGAATAGAACAGGCTTAGATGGTGGTGACTTTGGAAGCATTTTGCAGAAGGACTCTCACGGGGGCCTGGGGCCAGGGTGGGGGGTGGCTGGCTTCAGCATCACTCTGTGTGTGTGCATAAGGTCTATGTTTGCATCATGTGTGTCCCCAGAAGAGCATATCTTTACAGCATGGGTAGAAGGAGAAAGAAGGCCAACTGTATTGTGACTGAGAAAGTTCTGCCTACTTGAACCCCTATTTTATTGGCATCAGAAGACCATTTCTAGGGAATAAGTCGGTTCCCCAGTTCCCTCTGAAGGGTTTTAAGTGGGTAATCTTTGTGACATAAGAAAGCAAGCAGGCCTTGGCATACCTGCCACTTAGGTTCACATATTATCTGAGAATTCATCTTTAGAAAAATGAGATGTCTGTTAAAACAGGCCACAGTGCCCCGAGGGCCTGAACACAAGCTGCCTGGGTGCCCTGGTTGGGACATCTTAATAAGCTTAGCTCACATCACTTGGAGAAATCTGCACAGAATCATGATTATCTGTCTTGGAGGGAGATTTCACTAAGCTTGCCGGGGCATAGCAAGATCATGTCCTCAGTTTGCACAAACAGAGAGGAGCCGGGTGGCCAGCCATACACTGCCCTGGGAAAAGCAGGTGGGAAGGAGGCCAGAGAAACCCGAGAAGCTCAGGACAGAACTCTAAGAGCATCTGGGCACACCCCAGCCCTGGACCTGCCCCAGCTCAGGGCTTCGCAGGTCTGCAGTGCAGGACTGAAAGGCCTTGCCTAGAGCTGCGGCATGGCTCAGTGAGGGCCTCTCCCTCCAAGGCCCTGAAGGAGGAATTCTGCAAACTCCCAGGATCGAGTCCTCCAAGAACGAGCCACCAGTTCCAGGGCTACTCCTGGTCCCGAGGGAGTCACACGTGCTGGGAGATTGTGATGGGCCCAGGGAAGATGGGGGACACTTGCAGGGGGCAGGGACTGCCACCCTAGGCCAGAGGTGGACATGCCCCTCTCAGGATGACAAAGACCTGGTAGGCCTGCTACACAGTCTTGCAATGACCCTCAGGAGTTTCTGCAAAACGCACATTTCCAGGCTCTGCCCTAACCAGGCTGGGGAGACCCCTGCATGCTGCCTGCCTGGCATCTGTGATGGGGACAAAGATGCCTGGGCAGGAAGTCTGTGGGTCCCACCCCTGCCTGTGCCCAAAAATCGAAGACCAAGACACACGGTGCCCAGGTGGTGGATGGAGGGAATGTGGGAGGGACCCTGGCCCATCTCTTCCTCCAAAATCACAAGTGTGTTCAGAAGGAAAATGGGGGCGGGGGCAGAATCATACTAACGTGGACCCACTTGGATGACTGTTTTATTCATGCTGTTTCCAGGAAGGGATGTCAGAGCTGGACCAGTCTAAACCCTCGGAGGCTTTTCGCTTGGCCACAGGCCTGTGGTCACCCTGCCTACGGGTCCTCGATGTCAAAAAACTCCTGCTTGGGGGGTGCCGCCCCGCGGTACCATGCACAGGAGCCATCGCTCCTCTTGATGCAGGCAAAGAACTTGGCCTGGTGCCCGTTGATGTTCTTCTCCGTGACCCAGTCCATCCAGAGGCACTCGTCCGGCGAGGAGATGTAGCATGGGATCATGGGGCAGCGTGTGATCTGAAGACACATGCAGGCAGATTTAGTTGGGGACTGAGGAATCAGAGAGGCCAAGGCCACTCAGGGGACATCCAGAGCCCAGCCGTGTGCCACCAAAGGTGTTCAAGGACAACATCTTACTGAGTCCCACACTCTCCATACAGTGGCAGGTGGCCGCCTGGGGAAGGCCAGGACCAGCCTGCCCCCTCCTGCCTTCCTGTCCACCTTCACTTAACAATGAGACAACTACAGCTAGCCTGCCCTCCTAGAGGTACAAGGACAGCAGCGACAGCAACAACAACAGAAAGACCCTGTCTCTAAATAAAATACAAAATAGGGCTGGGGATGTGGCTCAGTGGTTGAGTGCCTCTGGTTCAATTCCCAGTTAAAAAAAAAAATTCCTGGAGACAGATCCCTGTCAAATAAGAAGGTCCTTTCCTTACTCTCCAGCGTGAACTCCGAGATGACAAGCAACTTGCATTTTGCAATGGAACTCTCAGCCACAAGAGGGTCACCACCTTTGTGGCTGTACAGAGATAAAGGAAGAGCTGGCTTTTGATGTCTGCTGGGTGCAGAGCACCGTGCTTGGTATGCATGTAGCTGACATCATGGGTTTGCAATTCACACCTTGCACCTTGCCCAAGCTAAGGGATGGGCACCAGCAGGAAGGGCAGGAGGCCCCATGGTCAGCTCTGACCAGCACAGGCTACTCCTACAGCCTGGCTCAGCCAGCACCCCCTGGGAACATGGAGAGATGCCCCAGCAATGCTTCCTGTGTTGGGGAAGAGGAAGGGGCAGGGAGGTGCCAGGGCACTGGAGACAGCAGAATCCCAGCCCGGGAGCCCCAGGGAAGCCCTCCCCCGCCTTGGCTGCCTCTGAGGGCTTGCATGGCTACAGTTCTGCCCAGCACCCCCAGCAGCAGAAGGAGACAGGCATTCTCAATAGAACCCACGCATAAAGGGAGCTCCGTGGGGAACTGCCAGGAATGCTGGGAAACCCGCGGAGCCTGAGGCACTGGCTCACTGGGCTCATGAGGGTCTGCACCCGTATGTGTGTAGGACCAGCCCTTCCCATGAATTCCTTTCCCTACAAGACTTGACTTGCTAGAGGCTGCGGGGACAAACTTCAGCGTGCCCACCCAAATCCCCTTCTGCAAATGTCCCTTGTCAGAGATGCAACTCAGGGCTCTCTAGGGACCAGGGTCCAAGGCTGTGTCCCCAGCCAGCCTCTCTTCAGCTCTTCAGTCAGGACCCTGTGGACTGAGGGGCCTGGGTAGCTGGGGACCCAAACCCCAGCTGTCCACTTGGAGACGCCATGGAAGCCGTGGAGGACACAGGCCTGCTCACCTTGCACTCGCAGCCCATCTGGTACCTGTGGTTCAGGCTCTTCTTCTGGGTGGTGCTCAGGGTGTCCCAGGGCACAATGAAGTCACAGAGGGTAATGTGCATCTTGCCATCCCCCTCAGCCTTTCCTGTGGACAGACAGGAATCACGTGCTCAGGGAGAGATCACCTCCTTCCACCCGTCTCCCAAATCTGGAAGCAGCTCTGGGTGCTGAAGTTTTTATGAAAATACACAGACTGTTATATTCTGAGTTTTAAGATGATACACGTTCACAGTGGAAAACTGAACAGCTGCAAGAAAAAAAAAAATAAAGGAAAGAAACCTCCTGTCTTCATTATCTGCTGCTGCCTGGGTCCACTTCCTCCCAACACCCTAATGCATGCTGATGGACACACCGAGGAGCCTGTGTTATTACAGGTCATCTTGCTCCCGGTTTTACTGTCACCAAGCCATATTTATTCATGAGCATTTCTCCCATTTGATGTTGAGCTTGTAATCCTGCATTTGGAGCAAACTCGTGGGATTTTTTAGAAATTAGAGATCTGCCCTAACTCCCTTCCCAGGGCACAAGGAGGCACTGTTCCTTGCTTGTTCCTTGACTCAGGACTCTGCTCCCGCCCTCCGTTTGCTGAAGACATCACTGTTGGTGACAGCCTGGCATTAGCCACACAGGAGAAAAAGAACCAACAAGAGTGTGGAACCTAACGGCGCCTCTGGAGGTCGTTTAGAAACTGCTCGGGCTCTGTTACCATGGCGCCTTGTCAAGAGACACGCAGGCCCAGGGAGGGCGCGAGCCTGGCAGAGCTGACAGAAGCCCTGAGAGGCAAGCAGCTGAAGGTACCCTGAGCACCTCTGCCCACAAAGCATCAGCATCAGCTTAAGGACCTTGGGCACAGCTAGCTCTGGAGAATCCACAGATAGAAAAGTACCAGTGCAGCTGGCCGGCCGCACCCCATCCTGAATATCGAGACTGCCATCTGCAGCCTGGGAAATACAATGGGCTTGTTCGGGTTGAGTGGGCACGGGTGACATCCGCGGGGCTGGCATGCTGCTCCATGCTGCAAACCCCCTGGGTCTGAATTCTCATGCTTTTACTTCTGTGTAAGCTGATCCTCTTACTTTTGGGAGCTCAATTTGCCCTTTTATCTGTTTAGATTTATATGACATTCTGTGAAGGAGAGGGATCAGGAAGCAGTACTACTGTCAGGCTCAGTGGCACTCACCTGTCATCCCCACTACTCAGGAGGCTGAGGCAGAGGATCCCTAGCATGAGGCCAGCCTCAGCAACTTAACAAGACCATGTCTCAAAATATGAAACACACACACACACACACACACACACACACACACAGAGCTGGGAAAATAGCCTGGTGGTAGAGCATCCCTGGGTTCAGCCCACAGGACCAAAACAAAACAAAAAGCATATTATTACTGTGTCATGTATGCTAAGTCCTATAACTTAAAAAGAAAACCATTTAGGTGGCCTTGCACAGGTCGAAAATAGATACTTGATTATTTCCCCTCTAGACCTGGGGCCATTTTCTATGAGTTGGGGGTAGAGAAGGAAAGAGTGAAGTAGAGGTGGCCAATGGTCATCCCTGAGTCCCGGTGTCCTCTGGCACTTACCACCTGTACAGGTGTACCACTGCCCCTTCTCACCCAAGGTCACCATTACCATAGACAGGCTGAGTTTCCTTTCCAGCCGTGCCCTCCAAACCTCTATGGTGGCTTCTACTGTGCACTCAGCTGGCCTCTTACCCCACCTTCCAACAGCATGGGTCTCCTACGCTTCTAGCTCCCAGCCAGGTCATAAGCGCGACGGGTCAGGATCGTGTTGTGACCCTTTTCGACCCACAGTTCCTTGCATGTGGTCATTTTCCACTGAAAGTTCTCTGACTGGGGTGTGGGCCCTGGCCACTATCTGCTTCTTATCCTGCATTCTGCAGCTGTCTTCCTCTTCCGTCTTGCCCTCCAATCACCCCTGCCTCGGAGGACTGGCAAAGGGAGAAGTGGAGATGAAATGCAAATTCGGTGTTCAGTGGCCCTCGGGCTGGGCTAAGGTGCACTCTTGGGGTGTCAGAGGACACCCTTTAGTCTGATGGAGACTCGGTCGGGCTTCCATGACCTGGACATCTCTTGCCACATTTTATTTATGTCTGTCTTGGAAAAAAGCAAAGCATGAGTCTTGGATACAGAAAAACAGGAATGAATTCAAATGTGTAAGTAAGACTTGTATGTTTACTGTTCCTCTCAGAGAAGAGGACGGGAGAAGAAAATCACAGGCCCGTTCTGTAGGAGTTCCCGGACGCGGTCTCGTGGTGCCCGGCTCGGCATGTGAAGCTGAGTCACCACCCCGGGAGGAGATGGGCCGTCTTGGGCCCTGCGGTCGTTCCTGGGGCCACAGCCAGCCCGAGTGGCTGACTGTGCCCCGTGATTTCTGGTTAGCCCCTGACTAAGGGACCCATCCTGACTCCAGAGAACTGGATTAGGTTCTGTGCCTCAGGCAGTAAAGGCCAGATTCAGCCTGGAGTCACCTGACAGTTGTGCACGTGGCGAGTTGGACCAGAGAGTTTTCTCAGTCACGGGCTGAGTGAGCCGCAGCGGGCGATGGCCTCACTCCTGCTCCCTCCCATGGACGGCAGGACGAAGCCAAGTGCCCTGGCTAAGAGAGTGACTGGGTTATGGGCTCAGTCTTGTCACTGAGCTGTCCCAAAGATGGTCCTCAGGGAAGAGACCCAGCGGAGCCCTGAGAGGGACACCTTGTGCTGTCCCAGACACAATCAGTCTCAGTTTTTCAAGGACATCTTCCTACTGAGGGTCCTTGCAGCAGACCCTTCCCCTCATTCTGCCGTGTTGCTACCCAGCTCCTTCCACCCAGGACCAGCGCTGCACCAGCTTTTCATTTGGTGCCAGGACACGCGCACAGGATGTCGCCACCTCGGATCTAAGAAGTGAATTATTAGCTGCCTCTGAGTAAGGCCCGCCCAGGGTGCCCACGTCTCTGAGACCCCCACCTTCTTCCTCACAACCACCATGGGGGCAGACACTGCTGTCATTGTCCCCAGTGCAACCCCAGGCCTGGGAGGCACCGACAGGTGTAGTCACCTGGCCGAGGTATCGGGGCCTGGCTTCCCCCTCTGCATGCACCTGCCGGCTCTGTCGTACCGGCCCCTGCGGGCCACGCGGTGCCATTGATTCTGCATCATCCTGGAAACCTCGGGACGCTTCTCTGAGATGCTGGGCAGCGCCTCAGTTAGTCAACGGGAATGGTAACAAGGTGAAACCGTGCACGGGGTCCCACAGAGAAGAGCATCACAGTTTTTGAAAACTTAAAAATGTAGGTTCATAAAAAGCAAGATTCCGACACACGCTACAACAGGGATGGGCGGGGAGGACGCTGCGCTGCGTGAAACAGGCCAGTTCCCAGGGACGGAGAGCAGAAGGCAGGAGTGGGGCGGGGAGTGGGGACCTCTTGGCTAATGGGGGCAGCTTCAGTTTGGGATGATGAAGAAATTCTGGAAATGGATAGTGAAAGTCACACAACACTGTGATGTCCTTAAAGCCACTGAACGGTACACCTAGCAGTGGTTGCAATGGTCAATTTATATCACATAGACTTTACTGCAATTTTAAACAGCATACAACACATTTTAGAAGTGTCTTTTATCCATGACCAGTGAGGAAATGAAAATGTGCTCTGGCTAATGTGCAAATGGAAGGCAGTCCAGGTGACGGGCATGCATTCCCTGCGAGACTGTCTTTTCTAGCGCTTTTATCTTTTTTACAGTTTGGACAGATTCAGGTTTTAGCAAGACTATGAAATATGTGTTGTAGCGAGGTGGTGCACACCTGTGATTCCAGCAACTTGGGAAACTGAGGCAGGAGGATCACAAGTTCAAGGCCAACCTCAGCAACTTAGGAGACTCCTGGGTTCAATCCCCAGTACAAAAAAAAAAAACAAAAAGCAAAAAACAAGTGTGTTGTATTATTTGTACAACTGTCTTCTTGCTGAGCCTGGGGACAATCTGATGGGCCTGTGTGTGGGGACAGTGCAGGACACTTGGCAGTTGTGAAGGAGGCTCTGATGGACAAGGTGGAGGATGGGCGTCTGTATAGCCATTGGAATGATTCGGCCTTCTGTCCTAACAGACTCCCAAGGCTCCGATAGGACTCAGAGGCCTGTTCCTTACAGAAAAGGAGTGAGCCCAACTGATTTTCCTACTGTGTTCCCCAAGTAAGCAAAACAGAGGGATCACCAGTGGTGAGCCACACGCCAAGGCCCTGAGCGGCTCTGCCCTCGCCCTCTCTGTGGCCTGCAGCTTCTGGGAGCTCTCAGGGGCCATGGAACAGGGCAGGAGCCATGTCTGCAGCAGAGTCTGTGAGTTGGGGCTCCCAACCGCTGGTCATAACCAGCTCACCGTCCCTCCCCAGGAACTGCCCCAAAGGGCCATGTGGGCTGGACTCTCCATCCCACACCATAGCGGGCAGTGGTCCATGCTCAGGACCACTGGGCAAGGGGCAGTACTGCCTGACCGCAAAGGACCCCAGGAGATGAAAATAGCATCCAGAGGGTCCCTTTGCAAAGGAGGCATCTGTCCTAGCTGCCGAGGCACAGCCTCCCGAGTGTGTGCTGACCAGCTGTTGGCCACCTCTGGAAGGAGGCTCTGCCTTGGGCTGAGAGCTGCGAGGGTTCTGGTTAGAGGTTGGCCCTCAGCCCTGGCCACACACCAGGCTCTCCGGGAGAGCTGTGAAACACGGACACCGGGGTCCCAGCCCTCCAGGTCCTGCTCGGTTGGTCTGCGCACAGCCTGGGCCTCAGGGGTCCTACCAGCTTCCTGGGCAATCCCCGTGGACGGTCGAAGGAGGGCCAGGGGCGAGGTGTGGGGGCAATGAGAATTCCGAATCTTGAACCAAAGGGACAAAGCCACAGAAGCTGCTGATGGGAACCTGGCCCCCACCGATGGGCAGGCAGCCCAGGTCACGGCCCTTGGCAGGGACGTCGCGGGGCTGTGCTGAGGAATGTCCAGCCACGGCCCTCCTGGAGGAAAAGCTCAGTTTGGGGCATTTGCTGAATTCTGGGTGGAGGTGCTCCCACCTGGGCCAGTTTCAATGTGATCTCAATCAGCCCGGCCGACTGGAAACAGCAACCAGGTGCCTGGGCCACCTGCCTCACCCCAGTTTCCCACGCCTGTAACCTGGGGACCACAACAGCACACTCGTGTGGGGAAGCTGTGAGAGTCCCGGACAGAGTGGGCCCCGTGGGGTGTGTGTGGAAGTGGGCGGTGGCCCAGAGCACGTGGCTCTCCCACGCACAGTCCACGAAGCACAGGACCTGGGTAGGAGGGCGGCAGTGCAGTTGGCCAGACTGGCCCTGTTGGGGACTAGGACAAAAAGGGACCCTGGGAAGCACTCACTCCTCAGGGCAGGAAGTTCCCTGCCACGCACCTGCAATGAGATATTCCTTCTTTCCTCCCACGTCCAGCGAGACCCCACACACTGCCGAGGAGGGGGCCGTGTAGATGAACTCTATGTCCTGGTCAGGGCCTTTGAACATCTGGAAAGACAAGGAGGGCACGTGTCAGACGGGCTGGGAATCCGCTCCCGCCTGCTGCCTGCGCAGACAAGGGCAGAAACGCGCAGGAGGGGGTCAGAAGCCCACTGCCCTGCTGAGGCGCTCAGCCACCTACCCTGGCCATCGCAGAGCAGGGCACATCTCAGTCACCTGGAAGGGACTTTCTCAGACAATACTTCTGGGCACCCCCGGAGGTCATTTCAGAATCTCTGGGCACGGGCTTGCGTCAATCCTGGAGATTCTGGCCCATCCTCCAGGACCACGACCTTTGTATATTTCCAGAAATATTCAAAGAAATATTCTGGCTTTTTTATATTAAGTCTTCTGGGTTTTAGTGCTGGGGATTGAGCCCAAGGTTTTGATGACCCTACAAACGACACACCCCCAGGAAGTTGGATGCAGCCAGGGCTACCTGATGGGAACAAGAGCAGAGAGGCACCCCTGGAATTGGGATGTAACCCCAAGCACAGGGGGTTGGTTTACTTGTGGCCTCAGGAACGCAGCTGCTGGGTGAGCATTTCCCAGAAGCCCACAGGGAGCTTTTTAAAGAGAGTCTTAATAAGCAGTGAGCAAACCCACATGGAATGGATCTTCCCTAAAGTCATGGCCAAACAAGAAATGCCCGGGGTGGACGGCTCCAGGAGGCGTGAAGGGCACTGGCAAGGGGCTGAAGGCCCTTCTTTGGTGTTACTATCCATCCCCCCATGAGACCATGAGAGTGGATTTGCTTTTCTGCTTCAATAACAGAGAGACTTGGGCACTAAGAGACTAGGTCACCTCCTTAACATATGCCACATGTAACAATCAGGCATTCCATTGGTCTTCGGATAACATTTATTTTCTAGGACCTTTTATTTTTGTAACAAAATTAAATACGGATGGCTACAGAACTACCACTATGTTGCAAACTGGCCCTCCGGCCAGAGCCAGGAGTCTTCTCCTCTCTTGAGGGCCAAGTTGGTTGTCGTCAACCACGAGAGCATCACGTTTTCCTCCCAGGGCTGGGTTCTGTCTTTCCTCCCTCCATCTCTCTCTCTCTCAAACACAGGTCTCTTCCCACATGCTCCTGGACATGGATGGTCCTTTGAAAATACTAACAAACGCCACCATCTCGCCCACGGGCCTGCAGCCCGACTCAGGCCTCTTTATCTGACATACCATCTTCTCTGGGCCGGTCCCACCAGAGTTTCCGTTTCTTTCCACAGCTGGGAGGCTTCCCTATCTACACCTGACTGCAGGATCCTCTTTCCCTGAATCCTTCTTCCTCTTAGAACCCGGAGCCAACTGGGCATGCGGGGCTGCAGGCACTGCCGTGTGCTCAGGCTGTATCTCCTGCTTCAACTGGAGCAGGAGGCAAGACCACGTCTTTACAGCCGCTCAGCCCACAATAGCCCTGGCATGGAGAGGCTCAGAGAAGGCTCTGTAGATACTACAGACCTGTGTGATGTGCGTGGAGGCTGTGCCACCAATTTGTCACCCATCAAAATAAAGGTGACGTGTTTCTGAAATAATGGAAGTTGCTGGGAACATACGGTCTCTGCCCAGCTTTTCAGACATTTATGGATTGAGGAAACTCAGACCTGCCTGCAGCCTGACTTTCTGCCCCACAGGCTGCTGGACTGAGTTCCAGGGACGCTGACCCTCCCTGGCCCTCCATGCCCCCGCGTGGACCTGGGACGCTGGCCGGGCTGTTACCTTTATCTGTTTGATCTCATACTGAATCCTCTTGATGGGGTTGCCATAGATGTCGTTCCCAGAGTCCACCTCCTTCTCGCTGACTGCTTTGGCCCTAATCACTGCAAAACACAAAGACATAGAGGTGAGAAGTCCAGCGTCCAGGCTCTGACCAGGGGCCAGGTGTCCAGGCCTGGGAGGTGCTGAGGCAGGTGAGCCATCCCTGGCCCTGGCTGTAAAACAAGGGACAGAGGACCCCAGACCCTGCCCAGTGCTGGCTCCCTCCTGTCCTGCGGTCTTTCAGCAAGACCCTCCTCTGTTGATGGGCCAGAGGCTCAGTGTCCCTCGTGCCCAGGTGGTCTCTTCAACAGCAGGGTGCAACCACCCATCCTGCCAAAGCTCCCGTCGGTGTCACCTGAGTGCTTGGGGCTTCCTCGCATTCTTTCTGATGCCTATTTCCTGATGGCTGGGAGCAGGTGCACAAAGGACCGGCTGCAGCCCCTGTCATTCAGGTGGGCTCAGGCGTTCCCACCACCCTCTCTCCGTGCACTACTGGCAAACAGCTTGGGGAGCTGAGGCAGAGGAGTAGTCTTCTACCTTAAAGGGGCCCCTCCTCGACATTTCCCCAGAGGGCCGGTGGTACAGTGCTTACCCACTATGTGCAAGGCTCTGCCCCTAGTGCAAACACACACACACACACACACACACACACACTCACACTCACACACACCCAAAACAGAAAAACAAGTTTCCCTGGAAATGTCTCTTAGAGGATGCTTGAGAGTGACATGTGTTCTCCGCGGGGGCGTGACAGAGAAGGGGTCGCAGTGCTGTAACTCACAGGGCACGGACTGTGTTAGGAAACGTCTGCAGGCGGGGCTGGCAAACCTAAGGGACAGATGCCCAGGAAGGAGGCCAGACAGAAAGAGCAGCCCGGATGCAACAAGGACCAGGCTGGGAAGGTTCCAGAATGTTATGGAGCTTGAGGCTACCGAGGGCCATCCCCTCGGGGCTTTCTACCAGCAATTGAGCCAGAACTGGGGTCCCTCCTGGGCCAGCAGTGCATGTCGCTTGGGCAGGCCTCCTATTTTCATTTCAAGTTATCCGTGGGTGGCATGGTCTGTTTTAATGACTTTAAGGGCTTTGTCTTCCAAAGTGCAGTGGACAGGTCACTCTGGGCCAGTGTTTGTTATTTTACATGTCAGAAAAACAGAGATAAGGAAGAGATTCGTCCACCCTCCAGTGGTCGGCTTAAGTGTCTTGGGAATTCCTGGCCAGGGCTGTCATTTCCCATAGAGGCAGGGAGGTCCAGGCACATGGGAGCCCCATCTGTGTCCGTCCCTCAGACCCAGAGGTATGCTCCAGATCCCAGTCTCACCCCAGAGCCCCGCACCACACCCGTGACCTCGGCCCTGGGATCGGGCCCCACTCTCCTCTTCTGCCGGAGCTGAGTCACGGCTGGCCCAGGCCACAGGTTCCTGTTTCCCAGGCCAAGCCAGGCCTCGCCCTGAAAAGCCACATCTGGGAGAAGCCACCCGACAGGCCACCCTTGATCCTGTGCCTCCCAGGCTTCCTCATTCACTGCAGCCGGACGACTAGAAGTGTGTGTCCCTTCCAGCTCAAACCTCTTCCTTGGCTCCCCACTGCCCTCGCCTAAAATATGAGACCTTTGCAACCTGGTGCCAACAAGTTTCCTGGGCTGCCGCCACCCATAATCCTTGTGCTAGCCCGTGCTATGTCCCCAACCCATATTACTTCCCTGCCCAATCCCAGGTGTGCTCCCACCTCTAAACAGGCAAGTTTCTCTGCCCCAATTGCCATCTCCCCTCCCGGCCGGAGAACACCCAACCATCCCTGAAGACCCAGCTACAACAGCCCTTTCCTGTCTTGCTCTGGGAAGGCCTGTGCCCTGCAGCACTTGGGGGACTCCGCATTGCTCATCCATTCTGCTGTAAACACCTGTCCACCTGTCTGCTTGGGGCCCTGGGAGGGCCTAGTAAGTAGAGGCTGGGTTCTAGACGTGGGACAGCCAGTACTCAGTACACACCCTTCAGCTGGAACTGGGCTGAACCTAACCACCTCCGGCCAGCAGCCCACGTAAGGCTGCCTTTGGTCCCTGTGGCCACCTGCCTAATCCATATATCTTATTGCAATGCTGCACAAAAAAATGCTTACGTGAACCAGTAAGCACGCCAGGTCAACTCTGTCCCAGGGTGCCCTGTGTGTAGCACAGTCAGCTCAGGAACAGACCAGCAGAGTCCGCAGGGAGCACAGCACCCAACTCTGCCTGCTTTAGGTGCTTTTGAGAGCTTCGGTGGTCCGCTACACTGTCCGATGCTTAACACCCAAAGGTGCTCCATACATGCACCACAGGCAGTCAGAAACAAGCCAAAGGCTGCGCAAACCGCCAACAGGCCACATTCTCTCCCTCGTAGGAAGGTTCAAGCATTGGCCTCTTACAAAAGCCACTGGGGTTTTTGAAAGAGGCTGTTTCAGGGGTGGATCCCGAGTCGGGACTTTTAGCTGTGTGACCTCAGAGAGTTTCTTTGACTTCCTCTAAAAGGGAGCTAACAACCATCCCTGCAGCTCTGAGACCAGACTCTCCTGCCGATACCGCCAGACCTGCTCCATCCCCAGGACCCAGCAACTGGGCTTTCTGGGGAGTGGGGAACGGAGCAGACAGGCCCCCCCCCGAGTGCTTGCTCCACTTGGGGCTGCAGATTACAACTTTTTCAATTGTCAGAATTGATTGAAGTTCCCAGGTAAGACTAGAAGGCTAACCAAAGCCACCAGGTGCTTGCAGGGAAGTGGAGCAGATTGCAAGAATCTCCACTCCCAGCTGGGCTGCTTCTGCTTGTCCACGGAGACCCCGAATTCAGGTGCTTCAGGGTCTCTCTGAATTCTTGGTGGAAAACCATCCCCCCCCCACTTTGCAAAACGAGAGACCATGAGAAGGAAAGCATGAGGAACAAGCCAGGCCAAGACAAAGCAGTTCTGTGGAAACCTTCCCCAGGCACTGGCCCCCAGAAATGGGCTAGGCTGATGGCTTTGGTCAGTGAGCACCTGTCACTTGTCACACAGAGGAATCTCAATGGTGACCTGCGAGAGCAGCAGGCACCTATCTGGGAACGACAGGTAGAGAAGGGGCTTGGTGAGGGTCTTGCCTGTGAAAAGCATTAGCAGCAGACCTGGCCCCAGACAAGCCGTCAGTCCAGAAAGGAGACAGGGAGGAAAACAGGGTGCTGAGAGCCACAGCCGAGTCGAGCCACAGCGAAGCAGAGTTTCACTGCAGTGGCAGAAAGGGAAGGAGACAGAGAGCTCTCCAAAAGCGTCGGTCCACGTGCATGCAGCGGTCATCACTTTGGGCTCCAGGACGGACCACCAAGCCAGCAGAGGAAAGCAGCGCACTCCAAAAGAGGGAGGTGCTCCCTGAGCCCGGGCCATTGACAGGATAGGTCTGGGGAAGGAACTGCAGAGAGACCCCAACCTGGGCAGAATTAAACCCAAGGCAGGGACATGCTGTGTGCTCGGGTCAGCCCATGTCCTGCCCCTGCAGAAGCCTCCCACTGGGGGACAGGAGGCAGCAGGAGGAGCAAGAGCCTTTGTTGAGATTCTTGTTCTGCTTTGTGCCCCCAAATCATGCCTCCTCCCCACCCCACAAGAGGCTCAGATCTTGATTTTTCTTCTTTCTCTTCTGCCATCAACACAACATCTGGGTTTCAGATCAAGGGTGAAACACTGGCTGACGAGTTCGCTGCCAGATGCTGGCTACTGGAACATACAGCCATCGACTTAATTCAAAGCACACGCAACCGCAGGGCCCCTGCCCCCATCCCTTGGGCTAAGGACACCACATGATGTCACTTCCCCTCTCGAGGAGCCTGCAAAAACAATCCCCAGGGCGCCCGGCCAGACCGGGTGGAGAAGAACGGGTGATGGAAAGTCAAGTTTGCGAAAGAGTACGAAGAGGGCGGGCTGTAGGGCGAGCTGTATCCAGCCTCTGAGAATCACCACCTCCAGACAGACCAGCCAACGCAGGCCTGTCCGAGATGCCGAGCGAAGGTGAGGGGCTGGCTGGAAACCCGGGGTGTCCCCAGCACATGCCATGTCCAAGGGCCACCAGGGTGCAGGACACTCAACAGATTCCAGTCATGACGAGGCCCGGCTGGGCGCCCAGGGCTCTGGGGCGGCTGTTCTCCCTCCTGTACATTCTCCTTTCTGTCTGTCCCCCAGGCTCCCACCATCACAGGGCCCACCGTGCCCACCAGTCACTCACATACCACCAACATCTTTTGAATCCCACTGTGTTCACAGAAGCAGTATGGATGTTCCTGGGGAAATAAAAACCAGCCGTGCCCATCATCCACCTGGAGTCAGACCCAAAGGAGAACTGCTTATTTCTTACTTGCTATTTGTATCTCTCTGGAGAATCTCATACCTTATAGGGGTAGGTACACCCTATGGGGCAGTTCCTGCCAGGGCGTGGGCTCCCCACCCTGGGCACAGGGGAAGCTGTGGGTGTGAGACCTGACTGCTCCAGACACCGATTGTGCAGCCCACGGCCTGGCTGAGGCTGAGCCTCTGGGGAAAAGAAGGGACAGTGGCCCACAGTCCCTCCAAGCCACCTGTCTACCCCGTTAAGTGCAGGGATCTCCAGGACTCAGAGAAACACTTGTGCAAATGAAAGTCAAAGCAGGGCCCTGATCACCTGTCCACCTGCAGGTGCTGCCTGAGGCTGGATTTGCTGAGTGTCAGCAGAGGGCACTGTCCCCCTAGCCTGCCCACCCTCTACTTAATCTCCTGCTGCTCCCTGGGAGGGGTGCCCATGGGGACCCCTGGGAAAATACCCCCTCCCGCTCATGGCCCACTTGGAGGTGAGATGAGGAGCCCAATGTGTCTTAGCACATTTGCCAAAGAACCTGCTGGCCCAAATCACCAACCGGTAGTGTCCCTCTGATGCTGGGCTGGGTGCGAGTCAGCCAGAGACCCACGACACACCAACAGGGGGCAGCAGCGAGCCGCCAGGGGCCAGCCCTGCAGAGAACTCCCCACTCCTAATGCAAATGCAATAACCATGGGCCCAGCTGCAGACGTTCACCCCGGGCAGCTGGTCCATTTCCTTGCCCATGGGTAGAATTACTTGCCAACCACTTCAGAGAAAGTTTAAAAAAAAAAGTCTTTTCCAGATGAAACCTAACCTCCACTCACTCCAGGTGAGGATTCGGTGGTTCTTGCAGTGTGGGGGTGCTGCTAGTTTACTGGGGGACTGCAAGTTTACATACCCTTTGTCTCAACTCTCCAGAGAGGAGAGGTACCACATGCCCTGCTTCAAACACACAGAGCTAGCAAAATCCTGACACTTGGGATCAGTCTCTTGTCCCTTTAGGGTGGACATCCACACCACTCAATGGCTGCCCAGACTGGCCAAGGCTGATTGATCTCTGAACTTGAACTCCTTTGTCCAAAGATCCAGTTCTTTTTTTTTTTGGG
>NW_025999895.1:3133022-3140922 GCF_001458135.2 Marmota marmota marmota | reverse complement strand
TTTTTTTTTTTTTGGGGGGGGGGGGGCGTCTCAGATGCCTCTGCCCCAGCCACCTACAAACCCTCCAGGTCAGGGTCTGAGAGGGAAATGGTGCCCCACTTGATCACTCCTAGCTCGGGACAGAAGTCCAGTCGCACAGCTTCTGACTTCGCAGTAAAATGGCTGCATTGTTCAGGGTGCTGCTCTCCGTGGCTGTGGAATCTGAGGGGCGTGTGACCAAGTCATCTCACTGGGCTGTGGAGGCACCATAAGGAGCACTGGGCCCTTTCTGCGGGAGGGTGTCCACCTCTGTGAGCAGGACAGGCTGACCTTGTCAGCCTGGAGGGACAGAGATGGCCACAGCACTGCCAGGAATGGGCAGCTGGTGATCAGGACAGGGGCCTGTGTCGTAAGGACCAACCTGCTCTGGCTCACAGGTCTCAAGGCCACACCCCTCTCGGCAGATCCACACCTGGACACAGGTGCGGCTGAGCGGCTCGGAGGTGTCCTAAGGAACACACCAGTGCAGGCGTGGTGCTCATAGTTCACAGGCGTGTCCAGTTTCACCTGCCACCTCCGGTGTCACCACCCCCAGGTGTCCTCAGTACACAGTTGGGGACTACCCCTGAGCTCTGAGCTCTGCGTGCCCCGGCTCCTCACAGCTCAGCCCTTTTGGGTCAATGATGGAACAGATCTCCTGCAAGTCCATTCCTTTTAGGGAAATGAGGGGAAAGGGGCTGTCACTTAGTAATTAAAAACAGCCCCGCAGTGATGGGTGGGACCCAGGGCTTCTTCCCTCCCTGCAGCTCTGAGACCAGACTCTCCTGCCGATACCGCCAGACCTGCTCCATCCCCAGGACCCAGCAACTGGGCTTTCTGGGGAGTGGGGAACGGAGCAGACAGGCCCCCCCCCGCAGGAGGCTCTAAACAGCACCCCAGCTCTGGGGCAGGGCTGTGCCTGTCCAGGGTGAGGACACGACCTGGCCACTGTGACTCAGGCCAGGGTGACAGAAGCCTAGGTTGGGAATTGCTCCCAGCAGATGGATTTGGGGAATGGGTTGAGGGTAGGCAGGGAGGGAGGTGCGGGTGCGAGGTGCAGAACAGGGGCAGATCTGCACAAGGCCCTGGGCCATTTTGCCACCCACAGGCTGGCCCTTGGGGACCTGCCAGGCCTGCCCGCTGCCGGATTCTAGTGTGCACGTGAGCAGCTGTCCGCTGGACGCCCGTCTCCATGGAGACCAGTTCTCAGGCTCCGTTTCCTGCCCATTTGCTTTGGCTCCCTGTGGGGAGCAAGGGAGCGTCTGTTAAGATTCAGCTGCACAGAGAAGAGATGCGGCGACTCCGCCCAGCCTCCAGCCACCCGCCTCCCGCAGCCCTGGCAGGACCCCAGCCCACGCCCTGCCACCCTTCCTCCCTCTCCCTGCAGGCCAGCGAGACCTCGTGCCAGAGCCTGGGCTCCAGCCCTCCCGTTCACGTGCTGCTGAATCATTTGAAAAAAATGCAGCGCTCCTGGGAGAGAACAGTGGGGCTTTGTGGAGGAGCTGAGGCTCTGCAGTCCTCCGCCAGGACCCTGAGCACCAGCCAAGCCCAGCCGTGCGAACCCCACGCCCCGAGCCCAAGCGGGCAGAGGAGAGAGAGCTTGGAGAGGCGCCCAGGGAAGCCCCCGCCCCCCGCAGTCCCTCCCTGACGGCAGGCGAGGAAGGGACGGGCAGCAGCTCAGCAGACCAGGGTCCTCTCCTCACCCTGCTGCTGGTGCCCAGTGTGGCCCTGGGCGGTCACCATTCCTCATCAGCTGACTCCTTTCAGGAGCAAACCCACGAGGGCTGGACCCTTGGACTCTTTTTCAGGCCTGGTCTACACTGACCGTCTGAGAGCCCTGGCCTGTGCCTGGGGCCCTGAGGCATGTGGCCTGTGGGCAGGGCCCACACCCCCAGGCGGCCGTGAGGGAGGGTGGACCCTGTCCCAGCTCCCTGACCACTCCTTTTCAGTGCAGCCCTCCCTGAGCAGGTGGAGAAAGGGGGTACAGTACGCACAGCCCTGTCTCCTTCCTGGGAAGGCGCTGGGCTGTTCCAGGAGCCGTTCATCCACCCCCCACCCCCCGTGTTCTTCAGGGGACCAGCTGGAGGCCCCTCAACACCTGCGTCTTTTTAGAGGTCTTGACCTGATCTCTGTTGCCATTTTCCGCTCATTAGAGGAACTACTGCAGGTCCGAGAGGCCCCTGCCCCACCTCCAACGTTAAAAACC
Source organism: Marmota marmota marmota (assembly GCF_001458135.2). Taxonomy (NCBI): domain Eukaryota; kingdom Metazoa; phylum Chordata; class Mammalia; order Rodentia; family Sciuridae; genus Marmota; species Marmota marmota. The sequence goes on along the minus strand of NW_025999895.1, from coordinate 3,138,698 downwards.
CAACTTTCCCATCTTCTTACACGTGTCAGGTCCTGGGTGCCAGCGTAGGCTCACTGGCTGCAGGCGGCTGGTGGGGAAGGAGAGGTGAGGAGGGAGGACCTACCCTGACCCTCAGAGCAGCCCACATGGGGTGGGGCCATGTTCAAAGCCAGGGGGCCCCAGATCTCTCTCCTGGCTTCTGTCCCTGCATCCAACCTGCCCTCAACCCGCGGACGGATAACTCGGCGGGCACACGGCTATGCTGCTGCTCCTCCGCAAACCTCTTGGGCAGGCAGGGAGCCCCGTCCACCACCAGGTCAGCTGTGAAGGCCTTTCTGAGTCACTGTGGTCTGGGGAGAAGGACCCACACGGTGGGATGCAAGGAAGTGAGCAGAGAGCTGTCCGGGTAATGCAGAGCGTCGAGGACGGGGGGGACAGGGACGCCGTCCCCAGGGGTGGGCATGTGAGCACCACCCAGCAGAGAACTCTGGAACACAGAGAGGCCCAGGGGTGCTTCAGGAGCAGCAGAGCTCATGTCTGGGTCTCCCCGCCACCCAGCTGCACTCTGTGGACACCTTCTGGGGGCCCGGCCTTCCAGAGCACTGCCCCATGTCACAGCCAAACAGAAGCTAGGGAGGCCAGGCAAGTGGCAGGGGCCACGTGAACCCAGTCTGGATCCCCAGCTCCAGGCTGCCATGAGGCCGTCAGCGGGGACCATCACTTTGGGGAAGACTTAGAGGCACCAGAGAGGCACGAGCAAGAGTCAGAAAGTGTCCTCCTCCCTGCAGCTATGTCAGAAGGAGCGGTGGAGAGAGGGGTGGCGAGAGCCTGGGCCCAGGGGTGCTGTCAAGGCTTGGGAGGAAGCAGAGACACCCACACCCTGCAGAGTCACCAAGCAATTGTCGGGCGGCAGGGCCACGTGCTCGCCAGGACCTGTGCTCCTGGTGGAGACAGGTGCACGCAGTGGGGACCTGGGGGGGCTGAGGCTGCCCCGTGGCCCTTCACACCACCATCAGCCACCCAAGGTGACCGAGGGACAGAGCCCCCTGGGCTCCTGCAGATGGGGTGGGAAGGCCCCCGTGACCCCTTCACAGAGAATCACAGGACGGCCATCCGTTTGGGGGAGGAAAAGTCCCAAGAGGTTGATTTATCACCCACACCACCACTGGCCCAGGCAAGGGCAGCCCTTTCCCCTTGGCCTTCTTCGAGACAGGTGGGAAAGAACGGGGTGTCTTGTCCCACTGCCAGGGGACAGTGTAGGTGTGACAGTCCTGGCAAAGATGAGTCACCTAGTTTAGCTCCAGTGTGGCCAGGAAGGGGCGACCCCTCCCTTGCGACACCCGGGCCACAAATATTGCCTTTGCAAATGGAAACAAAAACAACCCAGCTAAGGAAGTCTCGTCCATCCTCAGCCTGTGGCTTCCAGGCCAAGCCAGGCGGACCTCGGCCTCACAACGCCCGGGGCCATCCCAGCCATGCATGAAGCCCAGGACCCCACAGCTCCCTCTCTGCCTCAGACGGAGGACACTATGTGGCCAACAGGTCATCCCATGCAGGGCCAGCCTGGGCATCAGGTAAAGCCAAAGCTCCAGTGGGCGCAGGGGACACGATGACCAAGATACAAACAGCCAAACCCCAAAATCTGTGGGCTGCCACCGCGGCCGTCCCCATGAGCACAGCAGTGCTCTGTGTGTTGGATGCTCTCCGAGAACCTGGCTCTGGCTTCTCAGAGCCACGCACACCTGGAGGGCATCCGGCACCCCATGGGGTTTTCTGGTCCCTGTCAGCTGTGGTGACACACTTCACTACCCACTCCGTGTATCCTGCACTGACCCTGAGGCCCATGGCTCTCCAAGATTCATCAATGGGAACATTAGAGGAAGCCCCTTCTAGGGAGCAATGGAGAGAGTGGGATCTCACCACGCCCACCCTACTGACGTGTTCTAAATTCCCAAAAGCACTTAAAAAACTTGGTGCCCAAACCTGGGATTAACCCACAAAAGCATCTACTTAGCACCCAACTTTTTGATCCAAAGGCACCGCGGATCCAGCTGTCTTTTCAGAAACAGGCACAAAAGAAGCTCTGATCCTGGGCAGGAGGCCCGGGGAGCCTCAGGACGATACCGCCCTGCAGAGAAAATGAGCCACACCTTTGTGTGGCACCGATGAATGCCAGTCCCTGGGCCCAGACTCAAAGAGGAGCTCCCAGAGACCACGTGGGACAGACACCCAACCCCGGGTAGACAGTCCAGAAGCAAGTCAAACCACCCGCTGCAATGTCAATCATACGCGGACGTGCTGAGAGCCGGGCTGACCCCGAGCCCTGTGGGGACCTCCCTAGGGAGGAGGCAGGGGTGGAGAAAAGGACAGCAGCACACAGGCACAATATGTGGCTTCTCAGCAAGTACTCCAGAGCTTGGGTCTGGGTGACAGGCTCACAGTTGTTTGTTCATTACTTTGACTGAAAAATACACATGAGGTCAATAAGGCTGTTGGTGGTCCAATGAGACCAAGGTGCCGAGGTATCCAAGGGCACTTGGAAGAGAAGGGGAGGTTCAAGCACTGTCCTAGCCCCAGGATCACCAAACTCTGGCCCCAGAGCCACCTCCAGCCAACAACTCTCTGCAAATCAAGCCACTCTTTCTGTGCCCTCCACGGCTGCTCATGAGAGTCCAGCAGTGGCAGAAGCTGCTGGCCAATCCAGAACATTTACTCTCTGGCTCTTGGCCTAAAAAGTTTGCCAACCCCTGTCCCTGTCCCTAAGTCTGCAATTGGCAGGGAAAAAAAAAACAAGCCCGCTCCCCATTGTGGGGGTCTCCCTGGCTGGGTCAAAGGTAAAACCAACAAGCAGGAGACTGACCAAATACCCAGATGCCCCCCCCCCCCCGCCCCGGCCCAGCCAGCCTGCAGGGCACACTCAGCAGGGCCGGGCTGCCTTCCTTCTCTTTCTTAGTCTCTCTCTCCCGCTCCTGCCGTCCTCCCCCAGCCACTAAGGTCACAGGAATGAAGCGTGTGGTGGACTCTAAGCAAAGTTGGCTCTGTCGTTTGAAAGGCTGAGAGGTCTTAGTGTCAGCTCTGTTAACGTCTTGGCCAGGGGCTAAGCACCAAATGATGTATCTCTTGAAACTGGGCCCCCCTGACCTGGGATGCCCCTCAAATCCCAGCATTTACTCAGCTAAAACATCCAAAGGGCAGAATCTCCCTGGAGTTTCCACGTGTGCCCAGGGCCCGTGGACACAGCCTTCCCTCTGCCCCAGACAGGCTGGACTCACTTCCCGGACCCCACAGCTTCCTACGTTTGTGCAAAGGATGGTGTGAGGACACCACTGACCTCTACAGAGGCCACCTCGACGTAAGACCCTATGGACTCAGGGACAGGCAGGCGGAACCGTGATCAGTGCTGTATTTTGCAGGGTGGACCATCGCCTTTTAACATATTCTCTGAAACTCCAGCAAGCGCTTCCTGGCCTTTTCCAGAAACTGCTCATGCAACTTGTTCTGCTCTGAAATCTGCAGCTGAATGTCGCGGATCATCTGGTTCAGCTTGTCCTCGTCTTCGATGATGCTGCTGTTCGAGGAGGAGGTAAGCTTAACCGGGGACGGGGACACTCTGCCCTTTATCTGGTAACTGCTGGGGTAGGACTTCAGGAGGGCCAGGCGCAACCTCCTCCGCTCCTTCCGCTCTTCCTCCAGCTCGGCCGAGTAGTGGATCTCCAAGCTCATGTCTGGGAGCTCCCCGGACTCAAACGAGGGCTTCTGCCTCCTCCACTCCAGCTCCAGCCTCGGCGGCTTCTGTGCGAAGGCCATCCAGTCTGCTCCGTGCGCCTGCTCCTGCAGGCGAGGCTGGGGGCAGCTGTCCATCATTGTGGCCAGCTCGGAGGCCTCCTGCTCACACTCAGTGCTTTTAAAGAGCAAGTCCTCTTCGTCGATAGCCGTGTCCGCCTCGGCCAACGATGTCTGACTTCCATCCTTCACTGCAGGCTGGGCCATCTGATGGCATCTGGGGAGTTTGTCCGTGCTTCGTGATTGTTTCAAATCGGTCTGGGATGACTTCTGGGAGACCTCGGCCTCTGCAGGATCCCCGGACTCACCAGCAGGCAGCGACTCCACCTCGGCCGCCCCCTCTTGTGGGGTGTCACTATCGCACCCCTGCATGACTGAAAAGACCTGCTCCTGGGGGTCAGGGTCCGTCCTGGACCTTGAGTCCAGGTGCTGATTCAAGTGCCTCTTGAGCTTCCTGTTTGAATTAAACAGCTGCTCGAAGGCCGACTCCAGCTCTCTCTGCCACCTGTTCTTGGTGATGCACTGGTCTGGAGTCGTGGGGGCCACGGCTTCCCTCTTGTGGGTGGAGCTCGCTGGCCACAGCCGCTGGAACTCCTCCAGTCTGTCCCTGGGACCCTGGTTCTCGGAGATGTTCCTCAGGCCTCTGGCAAAGTGAACGGTGGTGCCCTTTCCCGCCTTCCTCCTCCCCTCCCGGGCTCTCTGCTTCTCCTGCAGGCCCCTGAGTTCTCCCCCCGTGGCCAGCTGTGGCTTCACACTTCTGCCCACCCGAGGGGTCACGGGCTGGCGGCCGCTGCTGGTCTTGCTTGAAGGCACCCGTTTCCGTTCACTCTTCTCGGTGGGACCCAGACCCCGGGGTTTGGTGTCCCCCTGCCTCTCGGAGCCCACTGCTTTCCTCTGGGGCTTGGGGCGTCGGGCTTGCTGCCTGGGCGGCTCTTCCTGGTGACTCTTGGGTTCTCGAAGGGCCACTTTGTGCTTTTCCTTCACCTTCGGGGACCTTTCTGCTCCTCGCGGGGCAGGCTTCTCTAGGTCGGCCTCGGCCTGGGCCTGGGCCTGGTTCTCCACCGCCCACCCTGCTGTGGCCGCCCCCAGCACGTGGGTGGAGCAGAGCTGCTCCGGGTCCTTGAGGAACTGGGCCTCCTGCCACTCCGCCTGCAGCTCCTGGGCCAGGTGCAGCAGCTGCTGGGCTCTCCACTGCAGGTTGGGCCTCCTGGGCAGAGGGCTATCGTCTTCGTGTTCTCCGACTTTCAGCATCCTGTGCTTCTGCCTCAGCAGCGTGACTGGGTCGTGGGGCGAGGAGCCGGGCAGCAGGGCTCTCTCTGAGGTTCTCTGCCTTCCCGTGAGCTCTTCTTCCAAGGGCAAGCGGCTGCAGCCAGAGTGAGGCTTCTATTGACCGGGGACCATAGAGGCCACTGCTGTTCACGGGGAACCTACGAGGGCAGGAGGACACACGCAGCTTCCCGAGCGCTCTCAGGAGAGTGGGCAAGACCCTGGAGACAAGGGCACACGGGAGTCTTAGTCGGGGATACACTGAAGCATGCGCTCCAGGTCTCTCCCCGACCTCTGCCCACCAAGGCCCACTCTGTCCCCAATCACTGAAAAGTCAGAGCCTTTAGGACAGTGGTTTTCTATGGGGTGTGGTTTGGCATCCAGAGGACATTTGGCAACATCTGAGGATGTTTTTGGAGGTCACACCTGGAGAGGAGGTGCTCTAGGCTGGGCAGAGGCCAGGGAGGCACAGAAGGGGCCCCGTGCCAACGGGGGAGCTGGCCAAAATGTCAATAGTGCCAAGACGGAGGCCGAGGCACATGTTAGGGTCCAGGTGGGGGTGGGAGGGTGCAATCGGAAGCACTCACCTGGGGAGGGCAGGGACGAAGCATGGCCTTGAGGGGAGGGACCTTGTGAATCAAAGAGGAG
>NW_025999895.1:3110778-3132756 GCF_001458135.2 Marmota marmota marmota | reverse complement strand
GGGGGGAGGAGCTCGCCAGGCAGCGCCTGTGTGCGTCTGTGCAGGTTCGTGTGTGCAGACAGATGTGTGCACCCGCCTGCGTGTCTGTGCGTGTGGGTGCGGGTGTGCATGATTGGTACTTGAATCCAATACAAACCCAACGGAGAGAGGAGCAGGGTTCCAAGTCTTTTCAAGGTCCCCGGCTCGCTCTCTCTCCGTGTGACTATCAGAGGACTCCCATAGGTCTCCCTGGCACCAGGAAGGGCCTGTGCTTGCTAGGCCTACCTGGGGGAGGAAGTGCATGTCCCCAGGTCTGTGGCCACTTGGCGTTGATGCCAGAAGCAGCCGGATTTGTGAGCTGCAGCGGCTGCTTCCCGGATACTGCAGGCCAACCCTCTCGTTTTGAGCCTGTGGAACCAGGCTCAACAATTTGAGCCCAAAGAGGTGGCGGCACACAGGAAGTAGCAGCTCACCCATGTTCCAGCCAATGTTAACCGCCCGGGCTCCCCGGGGGCACCTGGTACCCCAATGGTTCATTTATTTTGTATTGTAAACCTGGGAGGGAAGGAGCTGTTATCATCCCTGGTTCACTGATGGGGAAACTGAGGCAGGGAGGGAGGAGGACACTTGAGCAGGTCACACAGCTGGGCCAACTGCTGTCCGGGTAGATCACGGCACCACAGTTGGTCACAATGACGCTGGCTTTGACTGAACATTCGGGGGGGGGGGTGTCCTTGCACCTCTTGGTAAATCGGGCCACTGACTGCAATCATACGCAAGAGCAGTGGCTGATGTCAGGTTCCACAGGGCCAGGACAGCAGGAGGGAAAGCTGGGTCTCCACAAAGGTGACACGTGGCTCAATGGGGAAAAGAACAGTCTGTGTGTGTGTGTGTGTGTGTGTGTGTGTGGTGCTGGGGATGAACCCAGGGCCCTGTGCATGGGGGACAAGCCCTCTACCAACTGAGCTGTGTCCCCAGCCCTTTGTGTTTTTTTCTTTTTTCCCCAACAAATCACACTGTAACTATGCACACGCAAAACGAGGAATCTCAATCCTTCATCACACCATACACAACAAGACGAACTCACAAGGGGTCACAGACCTTCACGCAGGGCTTAAGTGCTCAGAAGGAAACACAGGTGGCTCCTTCCAGGCCTTGACTTAGTCAAAGAACATTCAGATACAATCCCAGAAGCTCAAGCAGCAGAGGAGGAAATGGACACACAGGAAAGTTAACACCGCTGGGCTCCGAAAGGCACTCCTGGCCCAGTGAGGATCCCGCATGGATGTACAGACATCTGCAGATCACGCACCCAAGAGCCGACTCCAGCCCAGAACACTGAACCTCGCTTACAACTTAATACGAAGATGAATAACCTAATTCACAAATGGGCGAAAGATCCAAGTGGACGTTCACCGAAGGAGACAGATGTACGCTGATGCCGTCTGTAGGCTTCCCACAGCAGCAGTCCTCAGGCCAACGCCAATGAAGCCGCAGCGGAAGGCCACTTCACATGCTGGGTGACTACAGTTCCAGGGACAGTCAACGACGACAGCAAGTGTTGGCGAAGAGCTGGGGAAACTGGGACCCTTCCAGGGGTTGGTGGAATGCAGACGGCAGCCACTTTGGAAAACAGCTGGCGCTGTCTTTAAAAGGTCAGCACAGACTCACCCCGTGACCCGGCAAGCCCATCCCTGGCCACACCCAGGAGAAATGGAAGCGCTTCCAACCAAGAAGTCATCGAGGCTCCGTGGGGTGGGAGACTTTTCCCGCTCACGAAGGAGCTGGGTTTGAATCTGGGTCTCATGGGTCCTTCCTCTGAGACTGGCCACAGGGGTGTCCAAAGAGGCGAGGAGGGAGCTGGGCTGCTGGGAACGTCCCTTTGTCTGTCTCAGGAGACCCCTGAGAGAGTGGGGCTCATTGCACCCCAAGGAGCCAAGTCTATTTCTGAGCCTGGAGCCACCGACTCCCGACCTTTATCAGCAGGTGACAACCATTAAGACGCGGCCTCAGTGACTTCTACAGGAGTGTCCCCGCCCCAAGCTCAGTTCATGACCTACATTTAGGGAGCTTTGAGGTGAAGTCGGGAAATCAGTCAGTTCCACAGCTCAGAAATTGGGGACCCAGGACACCCTAAGGTGTACCCTTACTGCCATGTTCTCAGAGCCTCCTGTGGCCCCTGCTGTCCCCCCGTGCCCTCCACCATGTACCACCGTGGGACCAGGACAGGGTCCACTTGGGTCTGGCCAGGAAGATCACTAAGCCTTCCTGAGCCTGAGGTGGCCAGGGGTAGGAGCCCCTGGACACCCCCTCCTGGAGTGTCTACCCTCCAGTCTCCTAGGGGCTCCCCAGCCCTGCAGGACAGGCTGCCAGTGCCCTAGGAAGGACACTCACCAGGCGGGAGGTCATGCTTCTGGCTGAGGCCCACTGCACAGACCACCTGTGCTCTGCTGGCTGACCGTCCTGCACAGGGCAGTCCCCTGGCCACACTCCCGCCCCCCCCCCCATCCCTGTGGAATATTCTGAGCATCCCCTCGTGGCCCCTGCCAAGGAGCAGACGGGCTGCCGGTCACTGCTGCCTTCAACCTGTCTGGGAAACTGCAGCCCTTTCCCCACAGGCACTGCCCTCGGGGCGCCAGGAAGGCAGGGTGGACACCTGTCTGGCCTTCCTGGGGCACCAGAGCCTCCGGGACCCTGGGCCCATTCTCTCTCCTGCTCTCTGCAGCCCTGTGACCCCAGCAGGTGGAGCTGGCCCCAGCAGCCACACCCAGCCACAGCCTGGACAGTTTTTCAGCAGGTGCAGAACCCAACCCTGCCTTGAGAACGCCCCCTACACAGGTAGCAGGGAGCACAGGCCCCCTCCCAGAGGAGACCCCAGGGCCTCTGAGCCGCCCGGGCAGCGGGCGTCTGCAGCAGGCCCCAGTGGAGTCCAGGAAAGCATCATGATCAGAGCCTGCGGAAGGCGCCAGGAACAGGCTCGTGCTCAGAGAGGCCCGGGGCTGGCTGCAGGACGCAGGCTCCTGTGGGCGCCCTGAGCAGGCCCGGCCCCCGCTTCTACAGGAGAGGCACCTGCTGCCCACACAGGGGCAGCAAGGCGGGCATGGTGCAGACCACGCCCACGACCTCAGGGCCAGTTCCCTCAGGATGGTCACACAGCTAAGTGGTGGCCATCATGACCAAGACTCAGGCCCTGCAATTATGACAATGCTGCCAGGTCCCCCAAGTGTGACAGCCACGGGGCTAAATCTGCCCTTGACCCTCGGAGACACTGACCCTGGCACACAATCGACGCAGCCATGCCATGTCCTACCCGAATGCGAGCTGACAGCAGGGAGGGGGGCCATCGTGGGGACAGCAGCAGGACTCGGCTGCCTCTCTCCATCCTTGGGTGGCCCTCGTCCCTGTCCTCCCCACTCTGGCTTCCAGGGGCCTCACGCACACCATCTTCTTGGCTGGAACCCATGCCAACGTTGCCCCCGGGTGATCCCCTGAGGCCGTGTGCCATTTTGTAGATATTTAACTAAACCAGTTAACATACAGGGAGAGACAGGGCCACATGTAGCTGGCCAGGAGGACGCGGCCTCAGTGACCACACAACTCTGGCTGATGACAGACCTGTGTGTGTTCAGGTCCACAAGCTTCACACACACACCCTTCCACACCAACTCGCTATCCCACCAGGGGTGGATGGTGAGGCTGGGCCTATCCATGCTTTCTGATGGGGAAGCAGAGACTCAGAGAGGTTGAATACATTGCCTGAGGTCACACAGCTCAAGGGCAGTGTTGCAAGGACTCACCTCTGAGCAAGCAGACCCCTAGTCCCAGACTCCTCATCTGCAGCCGGGGAAGCCAGAGCTGGAAGCCACTTTTGTAGTACAAGTGGACTTTGGCCTGGGCTTCACTGTCCTTGCCTGACCTCTGACCTCCCTGGTCCTCCAGTGACCATGAGAGGCATCTTTGGGGAAGTGAATGGACTGTGAGGCTGCAGCCTAGTCGGTCCACCCTAGTTTGAATGGACTGGCTGGTGGTAACTGGGCAGCTGGGGTGTGGCTGGGGGAGGCAGGTCCCCTGCAAGGGAGCATCTGCCCTGGGCCCTTCCCCTCTCCCTGCTTCCTGACCCCGCCATGAGCTGAGCAGCTTTCCGCTGCCCCTCCCCTCGCCTCAGGCCCGGAGCAGTGGAGTGGCCGGCCATGGACTGAGGCCTCGGACACCCAAGCCCCAGATAAACCCTCCTTCCTCCAAGTTGTTGTTCTCGGTTGTTTTGGTCACAGTGAGGCTAAGCTGCCTAACAGTGTGTTTGCCGGGGGCACTACAGGGCCTGAGAGTCCATCAGATGGACCACCCACTTCCGGTTCAAATATTCCATTCCTCGGAGTGTTTTACAAGGCCAGGTCTCGACTCTCGGTAAGTCCCTTCGGATTCAGCAGGTCTGGGGTGGGGCCGAGATTCTGCATGTCCAAAGTGCACCCCCAGGACACCGATGCTGCTGCTGGCCCACAGACCACAGCACACGTGTCCCCCAGAGAGGCCATGCCTTGCTCTGCCCGCCTCCCCCAGCAGTTGCTGAGCCTGAGCATCTCTCACCTGAGCCCCCCCAGGCCCCCAGCTGTCTCCCTCTGGCCCTGCCCTTTGCCGGCAGCCCTTTCCACAACACGGCTGCAGCCTCCGCCTACCCAGCCGACCTGTGCCGATCGCCCACTTCCTCACCAGCAAGTCCCCAGATGTGGCCCATGGCTGCCTGCAGCACAAACACCTGGGCTGCGAGTGAGAGGGCAGGTTCCTGGCCCTGCCCCTGACGGAGCCTACCCACTCCAAGCCACAGGGCAGGGACGTGCTCTGTCCACCAGGTCCCCTGTCATCCTCAGGCCAGGAACACTGAGCCATCCCTGTGGCTCCCTCCCATCCTGTCCGGGAACGCTGCATCCCGGGCAGGGCTGGCCAGGCTCTGCCGCCCCCGGCACACCACCAGCCCAGCATCTAAACTGTGCCCACATGGGCTCCTCTTCATGAGATGGACATGGCCTTCCCCCGTCCCCCTCACACTGCCCCAGCCCAGCCCAGTCCCCCTCCCTGAGGACGCAGTGCCCTCCAAAGCCGCAAGCAGACTTAGCACAGGGCTGCCCAGTGAGCACCTCTTTGAAACACATCAGTCAGCTACAGAAAGGCTCGGCTAGCTGGCGTCCACCACGAGGCCGTTCCCACACAGGCAGAGCTTAGGATCTCATGCGTGGAGCTGGACATTCCCCGTCTTCCGGGAGCACACAGACTACGTGTAACTTGACCTTTGGTTATAAAAGGACTCTGAATTTCTTTGGGATGATAAACATGGGGATCTTTCGGGGATTTTAAGATGTATAGAGCAGAGACCCTGAAACTAGGTGACCCCAGAATGTGATCTGGGTGCAGGTAAGGCCCATTTTTAAATGGGTTTCTTACAGCTTCCCGTGTCCTCCCAGGTGGTAGCTCTACGGCTGCCCCTCTCGACAGCAGCCCGCCCCTCTAGACTGGCCCGCACTGGCACCCACACCAGGAAGCTGGGCACGCTGCGTGGAACACTGGAGGAAACGGGGCGGAGGCACTGACGGGCTCTGCCATGCACCAGGCACCTGAGTTCCATCGAAGCTCATCCATTCTAAGATGCGGACCCCGCAGGACACTGAGGCCCACAGGAAGACACTAAGTCAGCCACAAAACTCCAGGTGGGAAGATGTCTAACAGCTTACATCCTGGCTAGATCTACCAAGAGGAGATGTATGGAACACACCCAAAACCACACGTGGGTCCCCAAATACACGTACGTGAGTATGAATGGGAGGACAAAAGGCAGCCTGGGCCTTACCTGCACTCAAAGGAACACCCAGAACAAGCAGGTGGTGGTCCAGCCAGGCCTGCACTGGCCAGACCTCACCCGGACACGCAGAGGGCAAGAGGACACCAAGGTGCCGAGGGCAACCAGGCCATCCAAAGAGCACATGCCTGTCCCTAGGGTGTGACCATCAGAGGAGATGGAGGGTCAGAAATGGAGGTCAGAGGATCATAGATGGAGGTCATAGATGGAAGTCAGAGATGGAGGGTCAGAGACAGTGGGTCAGAGATGGAGTGTCAGAGACAGAAGGTCCGAGATGGAGGTCGGAGATGGAGGGTCAGAAATGGAGGTCAGAGGGTCAGAGATGGAGCATCAGAGACAGAGTGTCAGAGATGGAGCACCATAGATGGAAGGTCAGAGATGGAGGGTCAGAGATGGAGGTCAGAGATGGAGCACCAGAGATGGAGGGTCAGAGAGGGAGTGTCAGAGACAGAGGGTCAGAGATGGAGGTCAGAGATGGGGCATCAGAGGAGATGGAGCATCAGAGGAGACGGAGCATCAGCCATGCAGCCTCAGAGATGGGGTGTCAGGGGAGACAGTCCTAGGAACTTGGAGGATGGTGCCTGGCTCACGGGGAGGCTCGGCCAAGGTGCAGAGCACCTCAGAGATGTGAAGACAGCGGTGAGCCCACAGGGAACTGACAGGCAGATGCAGGTCTCAGTGACTTTCACAAGGTGAGAAGAAGAGTCTGTCCTGGAAGTGGCCATGTGACAAGCCGTGGGGTCAGCATTTCAAAACCGCAGCACAACATTGAAACGATCAGGAATGAGCCCAGTGAGAAACAAGAACGAGCTGCCTGGAGAACAAGGGGGAGCCCGAGGCCCAGAAAGAAGGGGCAGAGGTCGGGAGGGCCGGGCAGGCCGTGGACTCAGAGCCCAGGAAGGGAGGGACAGGACAGGCCGTGCACGGGAGGAGGAGTCCTAGGAACCTGGAACGTTCAGAGGAGGCCAGGCAGAGGCGTTTGCTGGGGACAGAGAAGTCCAGAATGGCACTGAGGTGGACAGGGACACGGCCGTGTGACCCAGGGCCAGCTGCCCAACTTGGGGTGCCTCAGTCTGCTCATCTGTGAAACAGGGTGGTGACAGCTATGTCCACATCACACGGGAACTCCCAGGAGCCCGGCCAACCGTTTGGGGAGAGGGCGGTACTTACTGTGTGTGTCTCCAGATGATGGAGCTGGACGTCTGAGAACACATTACAGGGAGGCAGCACCTGGGCAGCTGGAAGGAAGCACTTCCTACTGGGCTGTCTTGAAATCATGGGTAGGTAGTGAGACACCCATCACTGCAGGCATCCAAGCCAAGCCCACATAGAATAAATATCACAAACTGGGTTTCACTCCACTCCTCTGAGTTCTAGCCTCTAAAACCATGCTCTGTGGGCCCCCGCGTGCTGACCACACCCTGGTGTTTGCTAGTTCCCAACTCGGTTGAGCCTAGAGTGTGTGGTTCCCCCAAAGCCGCTGCACTGGGTTTTGGACTGGGGGTGTCAGGGGAGAATCTGAGTCCCAGCCAGGCCCTAATCCTGGGGGCCTGTGACTCTGTGGGTTTCACCATCTCCCCAGTGTCCCCCAGGACTGGGCAGCTCTGGAGGTGAGCTGGGCAAGCGGCCTCCTCCACCAGCCTCACACTGGCAGACCCCAAGGTGGACTGACCTCTACACACATGGTCCAGACACGAGCTCGCAGAGGGACCTCTTATGGCAGATCCAACTGGCGCCTCACTAAACACAAGGACAGTGTCCGTCATCCACTTGCCGACTGAGCACCCCCGAGCTCAGCACCCTCACAGCGGCTCCAGCCGCATCCTGACACTGTCCATTCCTCCAAAACCCACAGTCAGCCCAGCCCCATCCCCGTCCCTGTCCCTGTCCCATCCCGACAGCTCCCCTGCCCAGCCTGCCCCCATCAAACCGTCGGGGGAGCTCCCCGGAGCGTGGGGACTTCCAGATGGGCCTTCTGGACCTGTGGCCTGCAGCTTCCTCCTACTGGCCCTTTTCCCACAACCTCCTCAAACAGCCGGGCATAGAAAAGTCCACCCTCACACCAGATAAGGGGGCAGACACAAGGAGAACCTGTACCCCAGGTGGTCTGCAGGGATCTCGGGGGCCCACTGACCTCCTCCCTCTCCAGCAGCCCAGCAGCCCCCACTGGCTGGCTACAGCAGGCTGTGGCCATGGGAACGGCACAGCTGCTGGGCTGTGACATCACTGCAGGGGTGAGGTTGGGGACAGCGACAGGCCAGCCAGACACCCAGGTGAGAGCACCAGCAGCTGGGGTGATGGGGGCCGTGTGGAGGGAGGGTCTGGTGGGGGGCGCTGGCCCAGCCTGGCGCCACCCCGCCCTGCTCGGAGTCTGGCTCTTCCCCGAGCTTCTAGGACATTCAGGAAGCCTGCTTCAAGGTCAGGGCTCCGACAGGGCCTCCCACCCCTTCTCCTGTGGGGACAGCGTCTGGCGGAGGGGAAACGAACGGGCTTCTGCTTCCCAACTGCTCCAGCCCGCCACGGCAGAGCCCCAGTCCAACTGGGGGGAGGACTCTTTCCCGTCCCCTCCGTCCTCCACCTTCCCCCCACAGAACAAGACACCAAGCATGCTCCACCTTGCTCTAGGGCTGGGGCACCCTCTGCAAACCTGACCATTGAGAAATCTAGTTTGGGGAACATGGCTTCGGTCCCAAGAGGCCAAGCAACCAATTCTTGGGGCTTGTTCTTGGGTGAGGGGGAAGTGAACGGCTGGATTTGGCCACAGTGAGAGCATCTCAGGATTCAGTCTCAGGAGAGCTGAGCCTGGGGCCAGAGGCTCTGTCTGAGCTGGGCAGGCCCCGGGAGAGGTCCCTGGCCCTTGAGCCAGGGCAGTGAGGCTCTTCTCCCCACGAGAAAGTTCTCCACCGAACTCCACCCACCCGTTTCTTTGGTCTTCTCAGCCCTTATGATGCGAATTTTCTCTGTCAACTGACTGGGCTAAGGGCTGCCCAGATAGCTGGCCAACAGGATTTCTGGGTGTGTGGGAAGGGTATTCTGGAAGAGAGCCACCTTGGAATCCGTGGACTGCCTGACCCAACCCAGCACGGGCAGCCATCGTCCCATCTGTCCAGGGCCGGGACAGAACCGAGGGGCAGATGGGAGGAAAATTCTCTCCCTGCTTGAGCTGTGACATCCAGGCTCTCAGGCCTTTGGACTCAGAATGAATCACACCACCAGACCCCCCCCCCCCCGAGTTCTGCCGCTTGCAGACGGCAGATTGTGGGAATCTCAGCTCCGTAATCGTGAGAGCCAAGGCCCATAATAAATTCCGTCGTCTGTGCATCTATATTTCCCATTGGTCCTGCTTTCTGGAGAACCCTGATGACTGAAGATACCAAGTCTGGGGTCCAATTCTCCTTCCTCTTCCTCTCGACACTCACCATTCAGCAAGAGAAAGTTCTGGAGAGGAGGGACATAGCAGGGTGGCTCAAAGCCACAGCACGCAGGGCTTTGACGGCGGCTCTGTCGGAACGTCCAACACCACTTCTAGTGGTGCCTCCAGGTCTGCTCTGAGGTTAGGACATGTCTGCCGAGCCAGGGCCCTCGGGTCCCTGGTCCTAGAACACAGCCCATGCCTGGATTAGGCCGCTCTGCTAAACGCTGCGCGTGGAATCGGCCTAAACCAGCCAGGCCTGGAGCTCGGTCTATACCTCTGTTGACGGCGATGAGACCCACGCTGCAGCAAATTCGAGTTCATCACAGCACAATTAGAAAACCTGCATTTGCCAAAGGCCGTCTGAGCCTCTCAGGCGTCCACGCTTCTTATAGTTCCACTTAGAAACCTACACACTTGTCACGGGCAGAGCGTCCACTACTGTAGCCTGCCCAGCCACGGCCCTGCTGCTTCATGTCCAGGGGCTCTGGCACCCCCTGAGAAAGGTGAGCTGGGAAGACAACCTTGTAACTAGAGGCTTAACGGTGAAAAGTCCCCAGATACGGGGTTGCCAGACACAGGAAGTCTCATTTCCACAGCCCTTGACGGCTGCCGACCCGCCCCTCCGAGGCTCCAAAGCTCACGTTAAGGGCTGGGCGGGGGCTCAGTGGCAGAGCGCTTGCCTAGCACGTGAAGGCACTGAGTTCCATCCTCAGCACCACGTAAAAATGAGTAAATAAAATAAAGGTGTAAAAATGTTTTTTAAAAAAGTGCTCACGTTCAGATGCCCCCACGTCAAGGACAACAGCCTCCTGGCCAACAGAGCTCTAAGGGGTGGACCCATCCTGTTTGAGAGCCTCGAGCCAGGATCCATCTCCTAGGACTCTGGCATCTTGCTCGGCTGGTGACCTTGGGCAAGTCATGGCTTCCCCCTGTCCAAACCCGAGCCGCCCTCCGGCCTCCCCCCCAGAGACCTTGGTACAAGGGAAGAGCCGGGAGGTGCCCCTGCACTGAAGGCCCAGCACCTGGACTTCTCAGCTGTCGCCTGGCTGCCTGGCCCCTGCCTTCCAGAACTGGTTCAGAGAGCAGAGACCACCCTAGGGTCGTTCCTTCGCTCCCGCCCTGGAGTCCACTGGGCCATGGGGACAAGATGTCACAGCCAAGAGTCAGGGACATCGAAGCTGATGGCAGCTCCGTACTAGCCCCTTCCCTCACGTGCTTGGTTTCTCCCTGGGCAGGGCCAGGCTGCTCCTCTTCTCCCTGGGACAGCTGAGGGTTGGAGGTTGAATGCTAGGAGGGCTACAGAGGAAAGCCACCTCTCCCTGAAGATGCTGGACAGGGAGCCCATGTCCCCAAAGCCCTTCAGTCCTGAACACACCACCCACCAGAGACCTGAAGCCTGTGAGCGACACCTAGTCCTTTCTCCCAAGGCCACATCGAGGGCTGTGTCCTTGAAGCACCCTGGACTCCTCGGCTGGTGACTGAGACCTGGCTGTGGTTGCTCTGGGACACCTAGCAGCCATGGGACCAGGGCTCATGGACCCTGGTCTCCCTAGTGTTGGAGGGCCACTGTGAGGCGCAGGCATCAGCTCTGTGCAGCTGTGCTGGACGCACAGCACGTGCCCCCTCCACGCCCGTGACGCCCCAGCTTTCTTCTGAATCCTCTCCTTGAGATCTACCCCTCCCAGGTCACGGACCCCAGCGGGCCACAAGCCAGCACAGGGCATTCTCAAGCCGCTGGACCGACAGGGTGTGGTGCCTGGAAATGACGAGCACCTGGCTTCTAGGAGGCCTCTGGTCAAAAGCAGCACCGTGACCATTCAGACCATGTCGCCCTCCTCGTGTGGCCTGGGCTGGTGGCTCTGAAACCCCCCTGCTCCCTGGGTTCTAGACCTGGGCTGAGGGGTGTCGGGCGGCAGACACGAGCTTGGGAGTACAGAGGAGCCAGCCTGTGCTCAGGCTGTCACCAGAACGTCACAGTCTTGCACCGTGCACACGGGAGGTGCCCCTTCCTGTGCTGCCCGCCCGCCTTTCTTCCTCAATGGCCCTTGGGACAGAGGCCGCGGGTCTCTCTGGAGCCCGTCTGGCTCCTAGAGTTCAAGGGGGGGCAGATACCTCCCCAGCCCCCAGGCTTTGCACCCTTCGCTCCCCGTCAGAAGCCACGGAGCAGGTGCAACCTGAGAAGTGCAGCCCTGCTCTCGCAGACAGGGAAACAGGCTCCAAGAGGCACCAAGTTGGGACAGAACCCTCCCTGTCGGGCCCAGAGCCCAGCCGTTTCCCCAACACCCCTCCTTCGCCTTTCTTCTCTAAAATGTCCACTTCTGCAGTGAAGAACCGGCTGTCAAAGTGTGTCCGCAGCAGAGAGCAGGCTTTCCCCTGGAAGCCCACCCACCTCCCCTGAGCCCAGAACAGGTGGGCGAATCCACAGCATCTCCAAGGTCAGTTTAGAGAATGACCCAGGTGTCCCCTCCTCTCCAGGTATCCTGCTTGCCTCTAGAACAGGGAGCAGGAAGTGGTGAGGGGTGTACCAGCCTACGGCCCAGGAAGCCCACACCTGTGCAGCCTGCCCTTGGTGACAGGGTCTGAAAGCATTTCTGTAGGGGCCACACAGCCAGCTTCGTCTGCGAGGCTCCAGCACCCCGGCCCCCCTGCCCAACTCCACTCTTGCAGGCAAAACACAGCCAGAGACCAGGCATGTCCAATGGGTACAGCTGTGTTCCAGTAAGACTTGATCCACCACAGCAGGTGCCAGGGCTGTGCGCACAGTGCGCCAAACTCTGAAAGGAGCCAGCAAGGGTTCGCAGGCCGACTGCCCTGCATGGGACCCCGTCACACCAACCTGGGTGCAGTACACACTGCTGAGGTGGGGAACTCGGGCTGCCGGGCCCTTCCTGGGTCAGCCCTTGCACCCCTGGCCATCCCGGGAAGCCCTCCTCTCTGCATGTGCATTCCAAATGCCTTTACCTGGGGGGCTGGGGACCGTGCTGGGAACTGACCCAGGGCCTTGTTCATGCTAAGCCCTGGCACTACCGCTGAGCCACACCCCAGCCCGCACGGCCTTTGACTTTAATTATACCACAACACGCGCTGATTGCAGAGGCTTTAGAGAATGCATTTAGACAGAAGATCTTTAAAGATCACCCTGATCTCCCCGCAGCCCAGGATTCTGGGGCCCTCCTCCAGGCTGCGTCCCCACACAGGCGCTTGGCGTCTGCACCCTTGTTTGCTCAGGTTTCAGGGCAGCAGCAACCTCGAGTTTCTCCACCGAGTGTTGGATCAATTAACCTTGTTAAAATGGACACCAGGGCGTTGCGGTTTCTGAAAATGCACACTGCACTTGACAACACTGACACGGCGACACCGGGACACCCCGACACCGGGACACTGGGACACCGGGACACTGGGACACCGGGACACCGGTGCGCCCGGGCTACTTCCCAGGTCACAGACGCACAGATCTGTGGTGCCGTTGCAAACGCCTGCCCACTGTTCCCTGTAGGAACCAACAGCGGGCGGGCAGCCCACCGGCCACACCGGAGTCCAGCAGCCTCTGCCTCCCTCCTCACAGCCTCTTGTTCAACGACCCTCTTCTGTCCAGCTGCTTCTAGCCTCGAGGCCCTGAGCAAGTGCCTTGCTGAGCCTGGGGCTCAGCCTGGACGTCTGTAAAATGGGATGACAACAGAGGAGGTGACGCGTGAGTGCCAGCACTTGGCACTCGGTGCCACCACCACTGTCGCTGCTCTTAACTCCATTGTCACCTCCCTCTCCTGTCACAGACTCATCCTGACCAGCCTCCTGGCCCCTGGAGGCACCAGAGCAGACTCAGCTCCCCACCTGTGGGACAACACGTCCCGCCCCCCGCCCCGGTCCCCAGCCCCAGCTGGGAGGTCCCCTGAATGCAGGGACAAGTCCAGCTCAGCATCAGGCGCAGGAAGAGCTGATCCCACGCCCCCCTGGACAGCCCACAGCAAGGCTCGGGCCCTGGGAGCCCACCTTCATCCATGACCCTAGGGGGCCCGATTCCTGCCTCCACTTCAGAGATGGAGACGTGGAGGCCAGGCCCCTTGTCCCACGTCCCTCTGCTGGACCAGGTCACGGGCCAGGACTTGGTGTGCAGAGCCAGCCTCCGACTACGCTTTGCTGCCAAGGCCAGTGCCCTGTCCCCGCTGGCTCTCCCCCTCCACGTGGTACCTCCCCCGTTCTCTCACGGCCCCTCCCCCATTTCCCACTGTCTGCTGAAGCGCTGGCAGCTCCTGCCCAGACCCCACCCTGCCTGACCAGCCGACCAGGAGGGGACACTGGCCCTGAGCACCACGGGGCCTCCCGCTGGGTGCACCCCTGAGCCCCAGGCCCCCGGGTCGAGGCCCATCTCCATCTCCCAGGCCTTCCTGGGTGCAGCTGCAGGTGCCGCCCTGCTCCCCGATAGTGCTCTTGCCCCGGCGCCTGGCCCTCCTGCCCGCCACCCTGGGTAACAGCTCTCAGGAAGTGGGAAGCAGCCACCCCGCCAGCTGCTGCTCCCGGGCTCCAGGCTGACCATGCTCCCGTCCACTCGCCCACTCTCCACTCCACGCCCTCGGCTCCAGTCCATTGGCCCCACCTGACCCCAGCCCACCAGGCCCTGTCTTTGCTGGGCATGTCCCTCTGCCTGCAGGTCCCCTCGCCTTGGACGCGGTCTGCCCTCCAGGCTGGCCCTGAGGGGCAACGGGGAGACAGCCCAAGGTCCGCTCTCCCGCCCTCCCTTCCAGGAGACAGGAGCGGGCACTGACTCACTGCTCCAGAATCGGAAGCACCTGCCACAGGACTCTGTGTGTAGTTGGCCCCAGAAGGCAGCCAAGCAATCACCACACAAAACGAGACTCTCCTACATAAGAAGAAGGAGGTCCCTGAGGCAGTCACCCAGGCCCACCCTTCCTGTAGGGTGTGTGTCCTCCCACCCCAGGGTGCCGCCACCTCCCACCAAGGTGTGAGTTGAAAGGGCAGCTGCTGCCCACCCAGGGCTCCTTCCCCAGGAACTGCGCCCACGTGGAAGACGACAAACAGAAGCTTCCAGATCTTTGGGAGCCCAGGCTGAGCCGGTGGGGGGACCTGGGACATGTGGGGGACGCATCATCCAGGGCAAGTGCCAGTCATCCTGCAGGGAGGGAGGAGACGTGGGTCCTGACCTCCTGCCGCTGCCAGGCTGCCTGCCGGCCTCCTCCTCCCTCATCTCCTCCCCTGCGCTTTCTTCCTCCTGCTGCACTTTCTCCTGGAATCTTCCGGCTTCCTGGGGTCCCCGTTGCACATCTCTCAGCTATTTCTGACCCCGAGAGCCCCCCACCTCCGCCTGGGGCCTGGCCTCAGGGTTCCTCGTCAGGACTGGGTGAGGCGACAAGCAGAGGTGGGGAGCGGACAGCAGTAACCAAGCCCACCCACAGCTCGGACAGGCGCCCTGCCAGAGCCGTCCCAGGCGGGAGGAGCGCAGGTGGGGAGGGTGGCCTTCCACACCTGCTCCACCCCAGGCCCCTGCACACCTCGCCTCCTTGGCTCCAGAGACTCAGGCCCCAGTCGCTGCCTTGGCAGAAGGCCTCCGTCCCCGCAGGGGACACACAACGCAAGAGACACCCACAGTATCCAAAGAGCAGCCCCATCCGCGGAAGGCCTGGCTCCGCTGAGACCAGATGCCCCCTTGCTTTCCACAAGTGAGGGTGGGACACAGTCATTGTCAAGGGCTTGCTGTGAGTTTTCTGGGGTGGCCACACCTACCTGTCTGGTCCTATCACTGCACACACCGGACCCCCCCCAGACCCATAGAAAGTCAGGATGCCCTCGGCCCGTGTGCCCTGGACCCAGCATATGGCCATTTGGCCTTGACTGCAGCCCATCTCCAGCTGTGACTGTAGACCGTCAGAGGCTTGAGGAGGCAGTTTCTGGAGATGGGAGCAGCCAGCGGAAGAGGGTGCAGTCAGGGAGCAAGATGGCTTTGGGCATCGCCTCTCAGCTGGAGGGAGAATTCTATTCTCTAGGTCCAAATAGCTCCTGGATTTACTCTTGACACCAAAAATCAGCAGAGGCATCCAGGGTCTGCTGGCTCAGCAGCTCCAGCCTCCCCCCGAGTGGCTAGAGTTACGGTTGCCGCACAGGCCTGCAGCAGGTGGCGAAGGATGCGCTAGAGGACAGGGAATCAGGCCGGAGCCTGCGCAGCACTGCTATGGAGACACAAAGCCTCCTGTTTGTCTTGACCTTCCTGGAAAGGACAGGGACTGAGGGTCCTCCAGGAGCAGGCCAGATGGTCTCTTCCTGAATGTCATGACCTCACAGAGAAGTCCCTTTGCTGACCACACTTCCAGTCCTCTCCTTGCCAGAGAGACACCTCCCAGAAATTCTTCCGCAGCAGAGAGCATTCTGTTTCTTAAACCAAGTGTCTCGTGTTGACCCCAGGCTGGTTAGCAAGGCTGCAGCCAGCCAGGAGTGAGAGGAGCCAGCCTGTCTCGAGAAACGTTGGCCTTCATCAGCTCCCAACGTGCACCCTGCGGTCAGAGTCCTGGTTGCACAAACTCTCCCGAGGGGTGCTTCTTCTTCTTCTTTTTTTTTTTTTGTACCAGGGATTAAACCCAGGGGTGCCTAACCACTGAGCCACATCCCCAGCCCTCCCCATTTTTTTTTTTTTTTAATGTTTTAAGACTGAGTCTAGCTAAGTTGCTGAGGCTGACTTTGAGTTTTTGATCCTCCTACCTTAGCCTCCCAAGCCACTGGGATTACAGGCATGTGCCACCGTGCCCAGCTGCCTGGGGGGCTTTTTAAACTACAAAAGTAGAAGTCTGAACCAGGCCCTTTGTGTCTACAAAGAGATCCCAGCCAGAGTAATCTTTAGATGCCCCCCAGGTAATCCTATTCCCAGGATGAGGAACTACCACTGCTGAGCAAGTCACCAACCCGTGCCCCTCAAAGGAAAATCCCAGAGGACAGACCAGCCACTATGGACCAGCAGGGCTTACCCAGGGCCCTACCCTGGGGTGTCCTCCACTTTTTATCCCAGGTTGGATAAGCAAGGAGGGCAGCCTGGAGCACTGGGTTTAGTAGGGCCCTCCACCCAATGGCTGGTGTCCTTACCAGAGGGAGATTTGGAGCCAGACACATACCCAGGGGAGAGGGCAGTGTGAAGACAGAGGCAGAGCTTGGCGGGATGTGTCTGTAGCCAGAAAATACCAAGGACTGCCAGGAGCCACCCAAAGCTAGGAGAGACCTGGAATAGGAGCCCCCAGAGGGACACCCCCTGCCAACATCTGCGTTTCAGGCCTCTGGCCTCCTGAACATGACAAATAAATCCCCGTGTTTTAAGTCCCCCAGTTGTGGTCCTTTTTTACAGTGGCCACAGGAGCCAGACAGGCTGGGCTTTGCAGTGTGACTGGGCCTCAGTACTGGGACAGGGTTACAAGTTGGGGCTTTATGATGATTCAATGCAACAATTTGACACCAATGCCAGGGAATCTAGGCAGGAGAGGGCCTCGAGGTACAAGCAAGAGCCCTGGTCCAAACCAAAGCAAAAGCAGTGCCCGGCGCAGTGGCTGCCTTCACCAGCTGGGCAAGGACAGAAGTGGCTGCCCGGAAATTCTCCCCACGCGGCCGGGGCGTGGAGGGCGGTCCCTAGCTCAGCTGCTTCTTGCTCAGCTCCTCTGAACTCAAGCCCCAGGTCCTACAGGCCAGTTTCCTTCCGGGCCCCACGACTTGATCAGAAATGCAGCCTAGCTCAGGACAGGAGCCAGGACAGGCCTGCACTTCAGGGACACCCCCAAGGAAGCCCACCCTGGTGCCCTTGTGGGGAGGAGCCTCTCTTCACCCCCAAATCCTGCCGCACAACAAAGTCAAACTGGAGAAGAGGCCCATTGCCCCCACACCAGGTTTTGTGGAGGGTATGCTGCAAGCCCTCACCACGCCCTGCACCAGGTGGCTCAGCCACGTGGTCCCACAGACAGGAGCTGCTGAAAACTCCCAGGCTGGGCAGGCCAACTGGGGTGGGGACAGGAGCCACAGAGTGGGCATGGAGAGGGCATTGCTGGCACCAGGAGATGACAAGCACTGGCCTCAGTCAGGGCAGGTGAGGGGTGCCCAGCTTCACAGCAAGGGTACAGGGCACTTGACTAGGAGCAAAATTCAAAGGAAAGGCAGAGGGGCTTCGAGGCCCAGAGCCCTGCACCTGAACATGCCTAGCACCAGGCCTGGAGGGGTCAGCAAGTTCAGCCTGGGCGGCACCGCCTGCGGCACTCGCCCACTTGTCTCCTGCTCCTCTGTGGATCAGACCACTTTGCCCCTCCTGCTCGCCAGCCCCACCTTTGGAGGCAAGGAGTCCCCAGGGTGATGGAGATTTGCTGCACAAATCCCAGTGCCCCTCCAGTCACCAAAGCCTTCAGTTTTTGTGGACATCCTGAAAAAAGTCACCCACACACAAAAAAAAACACTCAGGGTCCCGGTCCCTGCCAGGTCCTGTTGGTGGGGCCTCCTGGCCAGGGCACCCAGCAAGGAGCCAGGTCTATGTCTTTCTCGCCTTCCCCCTCAAGCTTGTGGAACCTACCCCGCTGCATGAGGGGCTTCCGTCCTGCCCCCTGCATAATGTCTGAGCCCCCAAAAGGGGCTGGTGGGAGGAGCCCCCGCAGGGAATCCCGTCCCCACCCAGTCCGGAGCCCAGGGAAGCCCAGCTCGCATCTCACCTGTGCAAGTTTCTTCCCGGGGTCCCCAGACCTCCAGTCACCCCCACCGCCGTCGTGTCCCCCGCCCCCAGCGCTGGCATCCCAGGGNGCTTCCCTGGGCTTTCAGACAGGCAACTTGGAAAAGCTAAAAAGGCAGAGTCATTATTTTTAGCACCCTGACAAATCTAAAGTCACTTTTGGCTTTTGTTAACCTAAAATAGAGTTGCGCTGTTGGTGAAATGGTGTTTGATGCTAACTTTTTGGGAAGTTGTTGCAAGTTGTCTGCCTGTAACCTCTTCATTTTCCTTTCATTCTTTTTTTGTTACGATTGGAGAAAACGCTGTTGAACTTCACAGAGCCCAGACCCCTGTCCATTTAGGAGAGAGACCGGTGGCTCATACGGTGTATGTTAAGGTGATGAGCACCTTGGTGGCAGGGTAGATGGTGTCCCAGAAAGGAGCAGGGCCCATGAACGTTGCTCAGAGAGGCCTGAAGTGCACCCTCCCCTAGAGGCTGGCCACCACCCTCACCTGGACTGTGGGTTTCCCTCCCTGGGGCCTCCCCACCTGCACACAATCAGGCTAGCCTTTCTCCCCACTCCTCTCCCCAAACCTTTTCTTGACCCCAGTTCTGCTAGCAGAGTACCTCCTTCCTCTGCTGCCCTCCCGAGTTGTCTTCTCCAAATAGCATCTACACCCCGAGTTTCCAGTTCTTTGCCTCCCTCACCCAGTCTGTTCTCCCCTCTTCCCTGCCTCTCTTCTTCTGCTCCATCCTCAAATAATTTGAGCATCCATTGTACCCTGGACACTGTCCCAAGAGCAGGACACTCCAAAGTCTATGGTTCTGGAATAGCACGTGGAAAGACCCCAAGGCCCTGAGGCAGGACTGTCCTGCCTTGGTGGAGGCTAGCCATGTGGCCTCAGCAAGGGAGGAAAGAGGGTGGAGGCCGGGGATGGTCAGAGGCTGGGAGGGGACACACGGGAGGGCAGATGAGGGCAGGGAGGACGTGTGCTTTCTTATGAAGGAGGAGGGAGGGGCAAGACCTGACACATCTTCTGGAAGTCAGGGTGGGGGTGGAGCAGGCACCATGAACAGGCAGGACATAGCCACACGCCCCTGTGCTGACCTCCCAGCCTCCTTGCCATGGAGTGATGATTTGACAAACCCTTCCCAGTGGATTGCTGTGCATGGCTGACCCCAGGCTGTAGAGTCCTGCTGGTGGCCCCAGCAGGGGCCGAGAAGGAGGGAGCATCCCAGACACCCAGGCTGGCCCTCCCACTCACCTACCACTGCCTGCTGCCCACGGGGTCCCACTCTGGGCCCAGCCTCTGTCCCTGATCACCCCTTCCCCCTCCTGGGATCTTCCCATTCCCCACCCAGGAAACCAAGGAATCTACTGACCCTGAGGAGTAGCTTCCAGCTGGCTCTGGGTGTTCTCACGTTCTGTGCGCCTGGACCAGCAGGGCTCAGAGCAGCACAGACCTGGGGGAGGACGGGATCAGGACACCCCACCCCTGGGCGAGAGAAGGAGCCCAGGGAGGAGGGCTCAGGAGGAGGCACCCCTGCAGCTTCACCCTGTCCAGCCTTCTTCACCTCTGGTCTCAGTGTTGGTGGGAGGGCTACAGAGGAGCCACACCGGGGACCCCAGCCTG
Source organism: Marmota marmota marmota (assembly GCF_001458135.2). NCBI lineage: Eukaryota > Metazoa > Chordata > Mammalia > Rodentia > Sciuridae > Marmota > Marmota marmota. Next base: position 3,113,202 of record NW_025999895.1, on the reverse strand, counting down.
CCAGGCCGAGTCCCCGGGGGCAGCTCCCCCGAATGCTCAGGACAGAAGGGAAGCGCCATGCTGCCAGGCCAACATGCCAAAGGTTTGTGGAGGGGGCTTCCGGGCACTCGGACCACGCCTCTAGGGACACCAGTCCACCTGGAACTCTCACCCCCTCAAAGAGACTTTCCCAGAACAGAGCCCTGCAGGACTGTCCGTTCGTCCCTCCCCGTCTGAGCACACCCAGCAAGTATGTCCCAGGGCGGACCTGTAAACAGTGACCGTGGCCAGGAGGAAGTGCCAAGGCCTCCTGCAGCCTGCTCCTTCCAGGTGAACAGAGTCAGGGTGCTCTCCGGGCCTCCCCTGCCCTGGGGTGGGGCAGGAGCCCGGCTGAGACCAACCACATGCACCCAGTGGGAGGAAGAGCTCCGCTTCTCCAGACCCCGCTCCCAGTCAGAATCAGATCCATCTCCCCTGAGCACGCGGCCGTCTTCCCTGAGACAGCTTGCGCAGAGCGAAGCCCCCACACTCTTTCTGGCAGGTTCCGGGAGAGCCAGACGTTCTCGTCAGTAACAGGCATCAAAACCGGAAGCGGACCCCAGGCTCATGGTCCAGAGCTCCAGAAGCAGTGGAGCGGGGAGCTGTAGGGGAGGCTGTGTCCGTGGGTCTGGCTGCTTGGGGGGTTTCTGCAGCCAGGGGATGGGACCAAGCAGCTTGGCCACAGTAGGCAGGTGGTCTCTGTCCCCGCTGAGCCCTGGTGGGCTGTTCACCCAGGGCAGCTGAGGATGACAAGACGGTGAGTCAACGTGATGGGCTGCAGGCAGCTGCCGTTCTCACACCGTCCAGTCCACTCATCTCTGGGCACATGGAGGACACGTTCGAGGACATTTTAATAGGAACTTCATGGTCAGTGCCCTTCAGTTGGGGCCAAGTGTCATGATTTTGGTGCGTTGGCATTTGGCCCAGATGGCGCTCTGTGGTGTGGCGCCACCTGGGTGTTGTAGGATGTTGGGTAGCGTCCCTGGCCTCACCCTATCTACTGCCAATAGCACCCAAAAGTGTGCCCGGCCCTCACTGGAGAGTCACGCATGAAGAAATGGGTAGACATCCTGGGCCTGAGTAGGCCCAGGGCAGAGGCGCCATTTTGAAAAGCGAACAGTAGTGCATAGAGAGGAGGGTCAGGGACCTGGAGGCCCCGGAGGGAGTCACCCCGTGCTGCCTTCCATGTCAGGGGCAGAGGAAAGGCTGGGAATATGACAAGACCTTAAAAAGGGTCCAAGAGTAATATTTATGTGACATAAAGTATCTGCGTGACTCCGGACCCATCAGGCAAAGGTGTCGCCCAAAGGTGAGCAGGACCGTGCCTGGGTGGCAGTGGCTGGGAGGGGAAGGGGTCTTCCCCCCGCCCCCAACCGCGCTGCAGCAAAGCTCCTTCAGGGGAGGGTTGGCCCTGGGGCAGCCCCAGGCAGAATGGCCGCCCCCAGTTGTCGGGGGTCTGCTTTCAGGTGATGTCATTCTTCCCACCTCTTTCAGGTCTCTTCCTCTGCGTCCATGGCTGTGTGCTGCCCCTGCCCCGGGGCGTGCAGGAGAGGCAGGGCCTGGCTTCCCTGCACTTGTCCTCCAGTCTCCCTCTCCCTTCCCTCCTCAGGCAGGCACCCCTCAGGGCGAGCGCAGCCGTGAGCCAGGGTGCCCTCCTTAGCCAGCCTGCCTGCACTGGGCCCCTGGACACCCTTGTGTGGGACACAACTGTCACAGCCCCTGGCAGCAGCCCTGACACTGCCTGTGTTGGTTGACCCCGGAAAGAGAGGATGAGAGGGAGGGAGGTGTCCGGTGGCCAGCAGGAACCCTTAATGTCTGGCCCCAAGAGAGATGGCTGCGACAGGGTGGCCTCCCCAGGGTGCTGATCTGCACAGCCCAGCTTCAGCTCTGGAGCTGGACGCTGTGGCTCCTCCTCCCAGACACCACCTTTTGCCTCCTCTCTGATCCGAGTGGTGGTAGCTCCGGCTCCGGCCTCGGCCTTGGGCAGGGCCCCTAGCCCTCCTCCAGGAGTGAGGGAGGGTCCAGGGAGTCTGGGACCCCAGGGCTCTGTCCACCTTGCCTGCCTCCCCTTCCCCACCTGCCCTTTAGTTCTGCTCAGGCTGGGCCCTCTGGGTGGGAGGGGTGGCCACTAGAATCTGGATGTTGCTCAAGACGCTGAGCCAGGGGGACAGAGCTGCAGCCCTCTCCTGACCACAGTCCCCTGGAGGAGTCGGTGCCAACGGGCGGTGGGAAACGGCAAGTTCGGCCCGGCAGACCGCAAGGTGGGCTCTGCGGAAATAAAATCATTTCTGCAAGAAATGACTGGACAGGTTTTGGGCTGGTTGCCCTTGTGACGGGGACGCTCTGACCTGAAATAGGCCCACAGCGTGAGTCCCCGGGGCCAGAGACAAGAGCGCGGTCACCCTA
>NW_025999895.1:3108615-3110390 GCF_001458135.2 Marmota marmota marmota | reverse complement strand
CCCCGCCTGCCTCTGATTTCCTCATGCCCAGACTATTTCCTTTTGGCCCTGGGCGTGTGGTCATGTGCTGCTTTTCATGGGCGGGTTGGGGACCAAGGCCAGCCAGCCGTGATGGGAAGCCAGTGCCCCTCCGTCCCGGCTTTCTCCAGGAAGCGGTCTCAGCTGGCCCAGAGGGGGCAGGCCCAGGGGCTGGCCGCCGGCTCAGCGGGCTGCTGGGGGCTGCCTGTTGGTGGTTTCAGGTTCCCCTGGCCTGCGAGCCTGGCCCAGGCTCGGCTTTCCAGCCGTCCTCCGCTTCCTTTGGTGCTGGGGAGTGATGGCCCGTGGCCGTGATGTCATCGCTAATCCAAACAGGAGGGAGGCTGGTTTCTGGTGTGGGCTGCGGGCCAGTGCTGACTGCAGCAGTAAATCTCAGGGCTGTGATTAGGTCTGTGCCCAAGAATCCCCCTCCCCTCGGCCTGCTCCTGTTTTCCTTCCTGCGAGCTGCCTGGCCTTCCCTGCAGTTCTCTCTTCTCTGGGGATGCTTCAGGCTCTTGGTGACGTCACCTGTGGCCGCAGGGCCATCAGTCCTGGTCCAGGCTCTCCTCACCTCCAGACGCAGCCCCACCCCCTCCCTCTGGACCCTGCGTCAGGACTAGGGAGGAGGTGGGGGAGCGCCCTTCCTGGGGAGCAGGGGGCCGGGGGGGGGCAGAGCCTTTGAAGGCCCTAACTCAACCTGGAGCTCGGAGCCAGAGAGAGCAGGTTTGGGGTGGCTTGGTCACAACAAGGGCTTAGTCAGGGGGCCAGGGGAAAGGCCAGGAGGAGCCAGCGTCTGGAAAGTGAGTCCCTGTGTCTTGGGCCATTTCCACCAGTTCTGGAGCTGGGGGCTGCTCCTGGGCTCTGCCTCGGCGGCTCACCTTGCTCCCCCTCAAGGGGAGCCGCAGTGCCAAGGAGGAGCCCCGGGCAGCGGCTCACTCGTGAGTGCCTAGAGCTCCCGGACCTCCCAGTCCTGGGCCCTGGACCTCCCAGCCCTGGGCTCCCTGGGCCTCCCCAACTCTGGGCTGCAGTGGGCCTCCCCAGCCCTGGGCTCCCTGGCCTTCCCAGCCTTGGGCTGCAGTGGGCCTCGCCCAGGTTACTGGTTCCTCCTTCCCTCTGTCCTGGTGACCCTGCACCAGGGCGATGACTAGCCACCACTCAGGGTTCTGGGCATTCCCTGCCCCGATTGCCGGCTCCCTGACCACAGAGCCATGTGGCCATCGATGCTTCTGGGGAAGGTGTGGAGGACTAGCCCAGAGCCAGGGCTCCCAGGGGAAGTGGCGGGTGCTCACGGTGCCCATTGGTGCCCTACCAGGTCAGGCTGTAGTTCTGACGCCTTGGGGCAGCAGGGATGCTCTAGATGTGGCCTCTGTCCCAGCCCAGGTGTCCCTTGCCCCTGCCTGGCTGCTCTCCCTGGACACTTCCCCGGAGTGTGCGTGCACAAGGCCTGGCCAGAGGAAGGTAGGCAGGCTCCTCTCAGAACTAGGGAGGCCCACGTGGGATCTGGGTCCTGTGCAGTGGAGATGGAGTCACCCTGACACGGGAGGAGGTTGGCACTTGTCACTGCCTTTCTCTTTCTTTTTATTGGTTCTGGTGACTGAACCCAGAGGGACTTTATGACTGAGCTACGTCCACAGTCCTTTTTTTTTTTTTTTTTTCAATTTTATTTAGAAGCGGGCCTTGCTAAGTTGCAGAGGCTGGCCTTTTTGAACTTTGTGATCCGTTCCCTGCCTCAGCCTCCCCAGTCACTGGGGACTCACGGG
>NW_025999895.1:3104727-3106275 GCF_001458135.2 Marmota marmota marmota | reverse complement strand
GCAGGGTCCGAGGTGAGCAGTGGTACTGGAGCTGGGCAGCAGCTGCTGGTGGTGACTCAGCCGAGCAGAGAGATTGGAAACACATGTTCCCGCCAAGAGCCAGAGGCCATCTCTTACTCAGCGCTGGGGTTTCTTGGAGGACCTGGGAATGGACAGGGAGAGGGTGGGGAGGGAGCAGCGTGGTCGGCAGGCACAGGGAGGGGCTGCTCACTGTCCCTCTCTGAGCCGCGGGGAGGGCCCGCCCACCGTCCCTGCATCAGCATCCATCTGTGGCAGGATCGTTCCTCTGACGCCTTGATTTTTTTAAATGAAAAATTCCAACTCCCCCCCTCCTTTTTTTTTGGGAACTAGGGCTTGAACTCAGGGCCACTCGACCACCGAGCCACATCCCCAGCCCTATTTTGTACTTTCAGGGACAGGGTCTCACGGAGTTGCTTAGCGCCTTGCCGTTGCTGAGACTGGCTTTGAACTCGCGATCCTCCTGCCTCAGCCTCCAAACCCCGTCTTAAGGGGGGAGAGGAGCACAGTCCCGCCCAGGAACCAAATCTCCCCCGGTCCAGTTCATCAGTGTCTGCCCAGAAGATCCTTATCCAGAGGCAAACGTTGGGAGAACTGCTTTTCTGGGGGTAGAATGGCACCTACTTTACTCTAAAGCCTTTCTGTAGCCACAGCCTTTTCTCCTGGGGGAAACCCAGCGCCCAGCACCCTGCTCTGAGTCCCTGCCTCCGTGCAGAAGTCTTCAGGGCCAGTGGCCAGTCCTCCGCCTCCTGCCCAGTTCCTTCGCTGGAGTCTTGCAGCCTCTGCCCTAGAGTTCCTCAGAAGCCTGGACTCTCTGGGTGGGCCAGGGGGCACCTGGAGCGTCACCGTGACCTGTGGTTTATGGAATGCCTACCACGCGCCCTTCCCTTCCGTTATCGGCTTTCAATCCCGCTGTGTCATGGATGCACAGCACAGTGGACTGCAGCCGTGGACTGGGCTCAGACCCACAGAACCTCTGTGTGACTCTGTGTGCTTGTGTGGCCTCTGGGTCGCCGTCTCAGCCCACTCATGTGGAAACTGGGGTCCCGCCAGGTCCCAGGACAGCGTCCAGCACCCAGCAAGTCCTCAGTGACGAGGGCTATGAAGGGGTCGGGGAAAAGCAGGTTGTTTGAGTGGCTCCGCGCTTGCTGGAGCCAGGGCCTAGGCCCACGCCTGTCCCCTGGACCCTGGTCCGCCTTTGCACCCCCTGGGCTGCCTGATGCACACCCTTGGCAGGGTTCTCCGAGCCGCAGCGGACCTGTCATTCTCCGAGGCCTCTCTGCCCAGAACTCACCCCTGGACACTTTCCTTGGGAACGGGCAGCAGCGGCACTGGCAGCCCAAGGGAAGGGAGAGGCTGGGGGGACACCTCACCTGGAGGCAGGTGCCCTGGTGAGTGCAGATCTTTGGAAGTTCAACCCCAGTGGCTTTATTCAGAGCGCACAGGAGCGCGCGGAACCCAGGCAAACGCACAGGCAGGTGGGGGGCTGGACAGCAGGCCGCGGCCCCTCTGGCTCCCCCCCGCCCGCAG
>NW_025999895.1:3096405-3104346 GCF_001458135.2 Marmota marmota marmota | reverse complement strand
GCGGCCCCTCCTCGGCTGCCCCCCCGCCCGCAGCCCCCGTGACCTCCCGCCCCCCCCACCAGCCCTCAGTCCAAATCCTCCATCCCACCCGTCCTTCTCTAGGTCATGTTCTTGGGATCCGATGGGGCCTGTCTTCATGGTGTGGTCAGCAGCACCAACTGGGCGACCAGGGCCTGGGGGTCTGAAGGACAGACCTGCTCTAGAGGGAAGCCAGTGCCCCCCCCAGGAGGCCACAGGACAGGCTGGGCCCCTGCTGACCTGCCCATGAGACCCAATACCTTTAGGTCTTTCAGCACCAGGGTCTGGGCCCTGGAGGCCACCACATCTGCCAGCCTGGTGGCCACAGTCCATCGGCCTGAGAGGTCCTGTCCCCAGAAGGTCCCTGGAGCTCCGTCCCCCAGGCCGATGACCTTAATGGGAAGGGAAGGAACCCTCTTCAGCATCCTGGCCTCTCCTTCACGTCTCCTGGGCAGCTGGGGACGGTGGCAGCCACCGGGATTGCCTGTCCCCTGGGAGGCGTGTCGGGGCTGCCGCTCTCATATTGGCCATCAAAGAAAATACTTTTTGCAGGCTTCTGTGACCTGAGGAAGGCAGCCAGCGTCCCAAGGGTGAGGTGCAGGTGGGGAGGAGAGGCTGGCCTTCTCCAAGAGTCCAGAAGCCACTCGGATGGCAGCCTTCTGGCCACAGCCGGCATTGCAGAGCCTGGGGGCTGAGGGCCTCCCACCATGACTGCGGCCAACCCCTCGCTTCTCTAGACCTGAGCCTCCTCATCCATAGAGTGGCACTAAGGACCTGCACCCCTCGGGGTCTGGGGGGAGGTGGATTCGTTGCCGTGAGCAGGTTCGGGTCCGGCACTCAGCAGGGGCTGGGGCAGCGCTGCTCCACTGAGGGGCTATGTCCCTGGGGGCTGGGGATACAGGGCACACCTGGTGCCCGAGAGGCTGCCCTGTGCCTGGGGGACCCCTTGCAGCCTGGAGGAGGGGACAACCCAGTGTCCACCAGATGATGAGGGGACAGTACAGCGTCGTCTCCCCGTGTGGTGGACTAGCATCCGGCCCAAGGGAGAGAGAGCTGACGCCCCTCCTGTGTGGACCGGCCTCAGCTGCGGTGAGCCACAAGCAGGGCCATGGGCAGGGCCTCTGGTGGGGCAGCTGCACCTCCTTTCCGGCCGCCCGAGGTCTGACAGGGTGGCTCCTCTCCTGTCCACAAGGGGAACCCAGGTCTTCACGTTGGGACCTGGAGGAGCAGGCAGCCCGCAGGCTGAGGCTGTCCTGGCCATCCGTCAGCGCTGCCGAAACCCTCCCTCCACCCCAGGCTGGAGCCTGCAAGTGCCCAGAGAAGGAACCGGACCCGACACCGCGGAGGGCGGTCCGCAGGCAGGAAGAGCCCGGCGGTCAGGGAGCCCTGGGTCTGGGTGACCCGGCTACGCCAAGGCATCCTCTGGGGGCGGGTGGGAGTGGCACGTCCATCCGAGGTGTGGCACCCCTGAGGTGGGCCAAGGTCAGGGAGGGTCCAGGGCCTGCCCAGCCACAGGAGACCCGGCAAAGCCACGTGCGCACGTGGACCCTAGGATGGGCCTCCCCAGCGCAGCTCGGGGCACCTCCGGCCAGCACCAGCACCCTGTGACGTGAGCTGGAGAAGACCGGGCAGGTCGCCCACGAATCAGCGGTGGCCTTGTGGCCCCAAGCCCAGACCTCGACTCTACCGGTGGCCTCACTGGGCTCTTGACGGGTCTGATGCCTTGGGACCCCTCCTGACAGGGGACTGCAGAGGATTCACGCCTGTCCCCCGGCCTCGGCTCAGGAGAGGCTCTTTCTGACCCAGGCCCCGGGGGCGGCCCCTGGAGGGCAGGAGCCGGGAGCTGCTCTGGGCTGCAGGTGGCTTCCTGGCAGAGAGGTGAGCAAGTGCCAGGAGACCCTGAGGCGAGGAGAGACCCTGGCTGCCAGACCCCTCCCTCCTGCCCCGCCTCTCGCCACCCAACTTAGGGTGACCGCGCTCTTGTCTCTGGCCCCGGGGACTCACGCTGTGGGCCTATTTCAGGTCAGAGCGTCCCCGTCACAAGGGCAACCAGCCCAAAACCTGTCCAGTCATTTCTTGCAGAAATGATTTTATTTCCGCAGAGCCCACCTTGCGGTCTGCCGGGCCGAACTTGCCGTTTCCCACCGCCCGTTGGCACCGACTCCTCCAGGGGACTGTGGTCAGGAGAGGGCTGCAGCTCTGTCCCCCTGGCTCAGCGTCTTGAGCAACATCCAGATTCTAGTGGCCACCCCTCCCACCCAGAGGGCCCAGCCTGAGCAGAACTAAAGGGCAGGTGGGACGTGAAGCCGGCCGCCCACCTGGTTGGGATGCAGAGGACACAGGACACCATGGGTTCCAGAGTGGCAGTGACCAAGGAGACCTGGGACCTGGGATGTCCCAGAGGCCAACTGGACACCCCGCACCCCGCCATCCAGGCTCCCTGTGGGGGAGGCCTGGGCCCTTCTTCCTCAGCTGGGCAGATTCTCCGTTCACCACCAGAAGCCGACCAGACAGGGACAGCGGCGGAGCAAGAGGCGGAAGCAGCCCCCGTGGCTGGGCGGCTCCTCGCTCTCGGCCAGCGAGGACGGTGACCACCAGGCTGGGGCTGGACTTCCCGCGACTCCCAGCCTGGAGGAAGTGCCGTGGCTTGGGCAGACCTGGGGCGCCACACGCTGCCCTGAGGGCAGGCCAAGAAAGGGTGCGCAGGACAGGCAGCAGGTGCTGTCCCCGGGCACGTCCCGGACACTCCTGGGGCTTCGGGGCTTCCTTCTGGTGTGTGCGGCAAAGCCTCCTGTGCCCCAGCCCCACGCTGGAGCCCCAGGCTGGGCCCGGGCGGGAGGGGGAGAGGGACTTGTGGAGGTCGGCCTCACGTACAGAAGAGGGAGGCCGTGTGCGGGGCGAAGGGCCACCAGGGGAGGAGCCCCACTCCCACCCCACCCCTGTCCGGGGGCCGGTCCCAGGGGTGCAGCAGCCACCAGCGGCCAGCAGCCTTCTCTGGGCTGTAGGAGGCCCTCAGGGCCCAGGCCCCACACAGCCCGCTGCCCCCAGGGGACGCACTTGGCTTCCTCCCCCGTGTCCCCGAGTGGCACCTTGGGCACGCCAGGGCAGGGTGGGCTTTGATCTGGGCTTTGAAGACGAGTAAATGAGATCCCCGGTGTGTGTGGGGGGAGGCTGATGGGACACCCACGCATTGCAGATGGACGGCCACCTGCTCTTGTCATCTTTCCGAGTACGAACTAAAAAAAAGGAGCATTGGTCACTGTGGCAGGCTCTGGGGACAGAGGCACAGGTTCCACAGAGAGACAGCAAAGGCGTCCCAGCTGCCTCCTGAGCTGGTGACGATCATCTCAATTATAAGTAACTGTGCACCAGACCATGGTCCCCAACAGATTGCTGGATCACTCAACTGAACTGTCCCCAGGGAGGGCAGATGTGGACAGGCTGGATCAGGGCTGGCCGTGCCTGTGGGTGTCTGCTGCCTTCTCAAATCCGATCACCTTGTGGTCACAAAATGGCTGCCAGCACAACCAGGCTACACGGGTCCACACTGAGTTGCAGAGCAGAAGCTGTGAACTTCGCTGTGGAGAGGCCAACGGTGTGGACCCAGACTCCCACAGAGCTGACCCTCTGCTCTGTCTCCACTGTTTTCTGGGCACGTTACAAACACTGGAGAACCGAAGCCCTGGTCTTGATGTGGTGAGAGGTAATTGAGCAAATGAGCAGTCAGCACGTAGCAGGTCCATGGGGTGTCGTAAGTGCCTGGGACACTGGCCCAGGTCACCCGCTGCATCCTGAGCTGCTCCCATGACTGTCTTTTCTTTTTTCTTTCTTTCTTTTTTTTTTTTTTTTTTTTTTTTTTTTTTTTGAGCATAGATTTTGTTTGTCTTTGAGGTGGATCTCACTATGTTGCCCAGGCTGGCCTCCACCTCCTGGGCTTGAGCCATCCTCCTGCCTGGGCCTCCTGATTAGCTGGACCACAGGCGTGCGCCACGGCATCTGGTTCCCGCTGGTTTCATGTGGAATCCACCTCCCACACAGCCCTGCTGACTCTTCCCCTGGCTCCAGCAGGGACATACCGTCCCCCCACTGGCCTTGCGTATCAGCTCAGTGCTGGGCCTTGGACCCGAGCAGGCTCTGTGAGAACACAGAAGACACGGCCTTCCCGGAGGTTGGGGAAGATGGCCTTTCCCACGATGGCCGGGCAGCTGCTCCCGCCCACGGGGGGTGGGTCTGCGGCCTCCTCTTGCACCAGACAGGCTCTGAGGACTGCTGTTCCCGACAGGGACCACGGGTGGGGTCCTGTGTCACGTCCGAGGCCAGGTCATGGAAACACCGCACCCTGTGCCTCGCTGCCCTGGAACCCAGGCAGCACACTGAGAGCCGAGGCGGCCTCCACGCAGGGAAGGAGCCCGGCCAGCGGCCAGCTCTGACTTGTGAGGGATTCTCCAGGCCCCAGTTGAGTTGTCCCAGCTGACACCATGGAGAGTGGAGATGAGCTGTCCCTGCTGAGCCCTGTCCATGAGGGACCTTTACTAGCCCCAAAGGTTGGGTGATTTGTTGTATTAGAAATTGATGACCGGAATAGGAGCTCTGTAAAGAAAGCTCACTCTTGCCTTTCAGATGTGGAACAAAGCAGCTGCTTTGCCACCATGAGGGAGGCCCATGTGAGAATAAAGTTGCCTCTACAGGGAGCATGTAAAAGAAGTGGACCCGAAAGAAACCGGTCCTTTGGATGTAGCTGAACTTCAAGGCTTGACCAGCCGGGAAGCTCACCCAGCTGTTATATTTCTCAGATATGATGAGCAAAAATATCCCCCTCAAAAATGTAGGTTCCTGTGAATTGATCTGCTACAGCCTAAACCAGCCTGGCAAATGAACTTCCTGTGGCGGGCAGGGAAGCATCTGCTGGGCGGAGCAGAGGGAAATGCCCGGGTAAGGGCCTTGGGACACTACCATGGGCCTGTGGGGCTGGCCTGGAGGGAGCTGGACAGGGAGTCCACAGGGGTTGGCAGCCTTCCAGGTAGGAGGGGGCAGGGGAGGGCTGGACAAGGGTCCTGGGCCCGTCTCTGGCGAGAGCGGAGCAGAGAGGCACTGCATCCCTGGGCAGTGCCCGTCCCCGCCTGCCTGCCCACGGCCCGAGGCCTCCCTCCTGGGTCCACACGGCCTGGCTGGGAGGAGGGCCCTGGCGGAGCTCTGGAGGGAAGTGGGCAGGCCCCGGAGACTCGTGGCCTCACACTGGTGCTGCCCTCCACTGTCCCTGGCTTGTGCTCTTGGGTCCCCTGCCCACTCTCCAGCGAGCCCAGAGGGGTCAACCAAGGCCCTCTGCTGGCTACAGGCTCGTCAAGGGCTGGGCCGGTTCCCCCTCCTCCTGGGCCCTGGGACCCCCTCCCTGATGTCCCCAGGGGTGCCCCCTAGGCCCCGAGGTCCCTCCCCTCAGGGTCTGCACAGCCAGGACCCCTGCAGCCCCTCCCTGAGTGCCCAGCCCTGGGCCGGGGGCTCACACCACCCTGGCAGAGCCTGGGCACCTGGGAGGGGGCTCAGGAAGTCCAGAGACCCCCTTCTCAGGGCCCATGGCCAAGGTCCTCCTGGCCCGGCCACTTCCTGAGCCCCCAGGCTTGGGCAGCCCCCGCCCAGGAGCCCCTGCTGTGCCCACAGGAAGCAAACCCTCTGTAGCAAGCTGAAGAGTCCAAGTATTTTAGGAAATCCTGGAACTGAGGAGCCCGGCAGCCACTGCCTGAGACGTGACCCCGAGCTCAGAGATGCTGGCCTGGCCTCCACCTGCCGTCCCTGGACCAGCAAGGAGGGCTGCTGGCCCACCCAGCCTCCCTGGCCCTGGGGTGGGCTCAGGGGAGCCCTGTCCCCTTCTCTTCTCTTCCATAAACCCCAACAAGGGCAAAGCTTCTGATGACAAGCCTGAACCCCTCACATGGACACTATATTCTGAAGGGGTGAGAGGAAAGCAGTGGCCAGCCTGGGATTCCAGCCTGAGGCCCTGAAGAGGGAGGACTCCCTGGGGGTTGGAGCTGGGACCACGACATAGAAATGCAAGGTCACCCCCGTGGTCAGAAGAGAAACTGGCCACCGGAAGCCTCCAGCTGCCCCGCCTTCAGTGACCGTGACAAGTCTGCATGGGAAGTGCGCCGTGCCCCCCTCCTTTCACAGAGACCAAGGCTCAGGCTCAGAGAGGGAAGCCTCCTGTCTGCGGTCACACAGCTAAGAGGCGGGAGTCCAGCCTGGCCATGTGGCTTTCAAGCTGTGTCACACCCTTCTGGAACTCAGAGCCACCTGGCTTGCCTGGCTGCCCTCTCAGACAGCCACGGGTGTGGCCCCTGGTATGTGGGGTAAAAGTTCAGAGGAGGCAGGGCTTGGCCTGGGGCTTCAAGGTGGGCACAGGGTCTTCTAGGCCTCCTGAGAAATTGATTTCCGAGGGCAGCCGTTCCTCGGGTTGAGAGGACAGGAGGTCAGCGTCCCTCAAAGGTCTCCCCCAGAAGCGAGTCTCACCAGGCTCGGGGACGGCATCAGTAAAGAAGCTGGCGGCCCGGGAGATGGCGGAGGTCAACACAGCCCTGGTTACCATGGCCAGCCACCCCCAGTCTCTGCGTTGCCACGGCAACCCTACTCCGTCCCCACGCGGGGCCTGCTGTGAGTGAAGCAAGAGCTGCTTACACCCCGCTCCCTGGGAGGGACGGCGGCGGCTGGTCTGCGAGGAGCAGCTGCTCAGCAAGTGCAAACCCAGGGGAGCCCAGGTCCACTCACGGCCCTGCACCCTGCTCCAGAGCCGGGCTCTGCCATCATGCCCTCTCCTCCACCGGGCACGGAGCAGACCTGATTGTGGATGCCCGGCCGACCCGCTGATGCTCTTGTCCAGCTCCCCATTTTGGTAGACAGGGGACAGGCTGGGGAAAGGGTCAGAGAGTCAGGGGGCAGCCAGAATGGAGCTGACCAGGTCAGAGCAGGACGGTGGGCAAAGGCACCTGTTGTTTCAGAGCTCCAAGGCCAAGCCCCGGGGTCAGCCCCTGACAGTGGGCAGCCGGGTCTGGAGGCCGATGGCCGTCCACCGAGGCCCTGACTCCGCTGGGCCCTCGTGGATCTCCTGGCCGTCCCCTGCTGTGAGAAGCTCCGGTTCAGACGAGCTGTCCCAGGAGTGTGGTGGCCCATGCCCTCCCTGGTGACTCACCTGGTGCCCGATTCTGGCTCTGGGCTCCTTCCCCCGGGTGCAGGTGTGGTGGGGCGGTGGGTCTGCGCTGGCTCTCCTGAGAGGGCTCGGCAACTCGTCCAGCCACGCAGGCCCAGGGAGGGCGCCTCGAGCTGGCTGGTTGGTGGGCAGAGGCGGGATGGCCGTGCCCTGTGGGCAGGTGTGGAGGGACACAGTCTGCTGTGTGCCCAGGACAGCTCCAGAGGTGGTGAGGGTGAGCCCTGGCCCCGGGTGTGGCCCGAGGACCGGAAATCGGTGTCACCAGGAACCAGTTGGAAATGCAGGGCTCAGGCCCATTTCCACAAGAGCCTCGGGATCCAGGAAGCCACGAGGGCTGGGAGGCCCCAGAGGCCTCGGCACGTGAGGCCACAGCCTGGTGAAGGGGGGGAGGAACGTTCCAGAAGCAGAAAGAACATCCAAGGCCAGACTCGGGGGCCAGGTGGGGGGGACCTCTCTGTGAAGAGATGGCCATGGGGACGCTGCTGGCTCTTCTTGGCCCCTTTTCTGGGTGACCACCCCTCGGTCAGTCAGGATGGAGGACTTTCAGGGGTCACGTAGAGAGCAGAGCACTCGGTGACACCTGCCAAGCCCTGCCAGACGGCTCTTCAGCACCTTCATGAGAGGCTCAGGGGTCCCACGCGGGGTCTGGCAGGGGGGCAGCCACGACCCAGCTCCCACCCTGCCCGGGCCATGGGCCAGAGCCAAGTGGGGGGGGCGGGGTCAGGCTG
>NW_025999895.1:3070895-3095836 GCF_001458135.2 Marmota marmota marmota | reverse complement strand
CGGGGTCAGGCTGAGGGGACCCCAAGCCCACCCAGCAGGACCTGCTGAAGCCAGGCCGGGGGAGCAGCAGCCTCCTGGGGGAGGGGGAGGGTGCTGAGCTGCACCAGGGTGGGGGCTGCTTGCTGAAGGGCTCACTAGGGTCTCTCTAACGCTGGGTCTCACAAGGACATGCGCTGATGGTCTGGGAGGGGCTTCAGGAGCCCCCTCGAGTTTGGCCAAGCAGACCCTCAATCAGTCACCCACCTCTCCTGTCCTGGGGAGGAGGAATGACTTACCTTTTGGCCAAACTCCATGTTCTGCTCAAATCCCAAGAGCAGATCTGCACTTTAGAGTCAGCTGTGGCCCCCGAGCCTGGTCTGGAGCCTGGAGTCCCTCTGCAGTGGCCTCAGGGGCCCTCTAAACACACATGGCTGAGCCACGTCACCTGGGATGCCCAGGAGCGGGCACAAGGGCCGTTTGCCTCCTGACCTGTTACCATGACAAAAATGCTACTTGGGCGTTCTTGCTTTGGGCTAAGGGGGCGGGACTGGGGTCTTAGAGTCAGGGTGCCCAGTCTCACAGAAGAGGAGTCTGGCGGGGGAGAGGGAGGGGCTCAGCTCTGACACTAAAGGGTGGCGCTTCCCACCCCACCGCCCTGGTCCAGCCCCCTCCTACTCACAGAGCGCCAGACCCGTCACTGGCTGGCCACTTCACTGCCCCCCTCTGTTGGGACAGGCTTCCTTCCGTGAAGCCCAAACCTGTCTCTGTGGCCTCTCTGCTTTGGCCTCTTGGATCTTTGAAGTTGTTGTGGTCACTGATCCATTCAATGCTCTGTCCCCAGTCTCACCAAGAACAGCCTCCACTGATTAACTTCACCACCAGTTATCACTCCCTGATGCCTTCTGTGGAAGTTGGCACCAGTCCACTGAGTGGCCTTGGCCAAGCAACTCGGCCAACTCAGCTTGCTGAGCCTGGTCCCAGGGTGAGCTGCCTCCCACCGACCACCAGAGGTGTCCAGAATCCGCAGCCCACCCACGGCCAGCAGGGGGCGAGTGGGAGAGCGTATTGTGGTGAGGAACAGTGCTGGAGGCCCCACCCAGTTCTGGCATGCAGGGGTGCCAGGGATGGGACTGTGGGAGGTCCCCTGGGCACCAAGCTCTGCCCAAGCACCAGCACCTAGCAGGGGCTGGTCGGGGGCAGAGTGGCATCTCCCCAAAAAGACTGTGCACGTCTCACTCCCGCTACCTGTGAGTGCAACCTTATTTGGACGTAGGGTCTTTGCAGATGTGCCCAGGTTAAGGGTGTCAGGGGAGGTCACTCTGCCCTTAGGGCAGGTCCTGGAGCCCATGAGAGGTGTCCTTAGAAGACTTGCAGAATCACAGAAGGAGGCCACGTGGAGGCAGAGGAGGACACTGGAGGCCAGCAGTCCCCAGAAGCCAGGGGAGACGCCTGGAACAGACTGTCCCTCAGAGCCTGCAGAAGGGACAAACCCTGCTGACACTCTGATCTCGGACTTCTGGTCTCCAGAGCTGTGAAAAAGAAATCTCTGTTGTTTTAAGCCACCCAGTTTATGGTGATTTGTTTGGGCAGCCCCAGGAGACTAATTCAAGTGCCCGTTTGGTCCCTCCCCTGGAGTCAGCCTCCTGACTGGGCGGCTGGGCCCTGGCTCCAGGGCCTGCAGGGGCAGGGGCACAGCCAGCCCCTGGTGTGCCTGCGGAGCCAAGTCCTGGTCAGGGTGGGCAGCGTGCCTCAGGCCTGGCTCTCCCGGCCTTACCTGGACAGGGCGAGGATGCCCCAGGTCCCCTCCTCAGGTTCGGTGATTTGCCGGAGTGTCCGCAGGACTCAGGGACACAAGCCCGTCATGTCCTGCCACTGTCGATTCCCAGGGCTGTGGGGAAGGGCACCTAAGAGCAGCCAAAGGAACAGGGACTGCGGATAGGAGCAGAAGGCCTCGGTCCCGCAGCGCTGGGTGTGCCACCCGCCAGGCATGTGGGCGCGTTCACCAACCTGGGAACTCCCCAGGACCTCACAGAGGGTCCCACCATGCCGGCATGATGGCCTCGGTCCTGGCCGTGGGCCACTGCAGGCCGGCCTTCTCCCCAGCCTGCAGGTCGGGGGCCGGCTCTCCTGCTGTGGGGCTGGGTCCCCCCACCACGGCCCCCCCCCCGTTCCCTTCGTCAGCGTGAGCTCGGGCCACATTGAGAGCAGCTTATTAAGAAAATCCAAACTCGTGCTTCTTGCCCCGTCACTCAGGAAATTTGAAATTCTGGCAGCTCTTTGCCAGACGGGGACCGAGATACCTGTGTGCTTTCTTTGTGACAATATCATGGTCCCGACTGAGCACCTTCCAGATGGAGCCCCCAGCCCTCCTGCTGGCGCCCCGAGCTCTGCCCTGGACTCTGGGCGCTGGTCTCGGGAGGTGCACTTGGGACCGCCCCACACAGCCGCTGTGACAGATGTGAGGTGGCCAGCTCTGCTGTTTTGCAACTTCCACATTCTTGGCTCTAGCTCCTGCCCCCACCCCCCCACCGCGGCTCCCCCCAGTGACATTCTTTCAGAAGATCAGCTGCTGCCACATCAAACCTTCTCTGTCCAGCCCTCACCGAGGCCCAGGCCGGCCACCTTCCCTGGGCTGCAGGGGTGGGCAGCAGCAGGCCCACGGACCCCAGCCTTTGCAGGTCAGGAGCCTGTGTGTTCGAGGCCGTGGCTCAGCCCTGGGTGTGAAGGCTCACACGGTGAGGAGCCTGCCTCAGAGAGATACGGGTGACAGAGGGTCGTCCAGGAAGCCCACCCTAGGAGCCAACACAGGTGGCATGCTCCCCTCTCCAACCAGCCTTTCCAGACCAGGAAAAGGCAAAGGAGAGGGATCCTGTGTCCTTGCGGGATCCCCAGGGCAGCCCTGGGGCAGAGGTGTTCCTCAGAGGAGTGTGGAGGTTGTTTGGGGGGAGGAGCAGGAGTGGAGACCAAGAGAGCCCTGAGTGTCTGTGGGATTGTTCTGAAAGGTGCCATTCTTTTTTTTTTTTTTTTTTTTGTACCAGGGATTGAACTCAGGGACACTGGACCCTGAGCCAGCCCGATTTTTTTGTATTTTATTTAGAGACAGGGTCTCACTGAGCTGCTTAGCACCTCACTGTTGCTGAGGCTGGCTTTAAACTTGTGATCCTCCTGCCTCAGCCTCCAGAGCCACTAGGATTACAGGCATGTGCCACCGTGCACAGCTCAAAATGCCATTCTTTTTGTTTTTATTTTTGACTTGATATTGTGTCTGGCACATGTTTTCAGTTAGCATACAGAGGAGGCCACCAAACCCTCCTGTCTCCGTCTTGTGAGTGGGAAGCCTGCCACCCTGTGAGCTGGAAGGGCCAGGTTGCAGCTGGCAGATGGCCTCTGGGGACCCCGCGTTTGTGGCTCCATAGGGCAGGGGCAGCTCCAATGTGGTGGAGTCTGGGGGCCCACAGGGACAGTATATTGTCTTCTGTGGGGGTAGCAGTGGGCTCAGTTCTAACTTGACCATTCTGGGTCCAGAGGTCCTCAGCTTCCTGGTGCCAAATGACAAACTTACAACAATTTAATTTAAAGATCCTCATCGGCTTTATTCTGTGTTTCCAGAATTGGGCATCACCCCACTGCATAAGCAGAGTCGGCGTGCTGTGGGCTGAGCATGGGCGGTTGGTTTACAGACAGGAAGGGCTGGGCAGAGCAGGAATGAGGACCAGAGACTGGTCACCTCAAAGTCACTTGGAAGGCAGGGCCAGAACAAGAGAAAAACAACAGGTTGTCCACCCTGGCCTCCCTGGGTCACGTTCTACGTTAAGGATTAGGGAAGAAGCGACTTTGTTTCCTGCCTAGGGTAGCTGGAGGTGGCTTCCGTTGTTGCTCACTGAAACTGGTCTGTTTGAGAAATTTGGCTCTTTCTCTCCTGGTTTCTTGGAAGGTCAGCGTGGGTGACTCCATGTGGTTTTCAGCCTGGTCTGTTGGGACCCAGTGCAGGAGCCTTGTCCAAAAGTGGCGTCCTGTAATGTTTAATGCTGGTTGTGTCCGGCTACAGATGGCCACAGATTCTCTGTGGCACATGCCATCGGAGGTGGAATCTATCTCCTGCCTTTGGGTCTCTCCTGGCTTTGAGACGGGATATGAGACTGGGCCTTAAGAGGCCTTGAGTGTCATGTCTGGGAACACTGACACCAATGACCAAGGCTAGGTTGGTGTCCAGCAGGAGGACGGACCGTCTGGAGACGAGGGCCCTGCCGGCTGGCTACCTCAGCCAGAGCAGCCCCCCAACAGCATGTGAGCCAGGATGGGCCACCCCGGCCGAGCCCAGGCCGTCACCTCCAGTGGGACCAGGTGAGAAGGAGCGGTGGCCGTCGTGACCTTGATTCCTGCTCGATCCTTAGCCCACTTCTGGCTCTTCCCGTCAGTCCTGGGAGCGTCCCCGTCCCCCCATCAGCCCCCTTCCTGCCTGGGTTAGCTGGAGGTGGCTTCTGTGGTTTGCTGCTAAGCACCCTGGCCAGCAGGATCTGGTCCTGAAGTGGATTCTAAGTAAGAGACCCTCTAAGAGGTGGACTGAGCGCAGAGAAAACCCCCTGTGAACACACCCTCTAGAAAGGCCAGTTGTGAGACCTCGACAACAGCAAGTGTGGGTGAAGGCAGGACCAACGGGGACTCCCGCTGGACAGAGGGCTGGACGGTCGTGGGGTGCTGCTGGTCCCTAGGAAAGCTGAGCTCCTGCCCCGGGAGAGTGAGCACACCCACGAGGGTAGGCACGGGAGTGTTCTTAGGTCTAAGATCCTGTTCCTGGACCCTGTCGAAAAATAAAAAATAAAAAGGGCCGGGGTGCAGCTCAGAGGTAGAGCAGCCCTGGATCCAATCCCCAGCACCAAACATAGCCAAATCACACCAGAACGCGAGACGTCACGTCTGATAGGGTGGCTGGCACAAAGAACGGGAAAATCAGCAGGCACCAAGCCCTGGTGGAGCGAGGAGCTGGACGTCCTGTAGGAAGCACGCAGCACTTCCCCTGAGAGCAAGGCGTAGGACCAGCGCTCGGGCAGCACTCCTGGGTCTGCACCCAGCCAAGCAGATGCCTGTTCACCCTGCTCCTGCAGCACTCCTGGCCACAGCAAAAGGCAGAAGCCACCGAGGGTCCCCTCCGTGATGGACACGCGACTGTGGTGCACACACGCACCGCGGCAGGAAGGAGTCCCAACCACGGCTCAACCACGGCTTGAACTCCACTCACACGGGGGCCGAGAGCGGCCCCGTTCCTAGAGACAGAAAGCAGACGGGCGGCCAGGTGCAGGGGGCCGGGCATAGCAAGTGGTGTGGACTGGGGACAGAGCTTCATCCTGGGAAGCGAGAGCTGGGGAGCTGGGCAGCGCACTCAAACACGTGAAGAAGGCAGGCTGTGTTATGCACCCCCAGATGGTCTAGGTCCCCCAGCACGTCTTAGGGCCCAGTGACTCTGGACAACAATGACCCACATAGGAGCATCTACCGTATCTCTTGGCATACAGCACTAATTCAATAAATGTCTATTTAAAAACTGTTCAGAGAAACCTTATTCAAAATGCCAGAACTACTGAGAACAGCCCGAGTGCCCTCCAACCGCAGGACAGTGTGGAAATGCCGGCAGAGTCCGACCACGCAATTCAACTTCAGCTGCGTAGAGCTACACGCGTCACTCTCACAGTGTAACATGCAACAAAGAGACTGTTGCTGATTAGTATGCGCCACAGGTTTCCTTTATATGTTCAAGGACAGGAAAGACTCATCTACAGTGACTGAAGTCAGAGTAGTGGTTGGGAGGCTGCGAGACGGGGGCCTTCGGGGTTGGGGGGACTGTCCAGCATTTCCACCTGAGGGGTATTCATGTGGGTGGGTGTCTAAATGTAAGGCGGAAGCTGGCCATGGTGGCACATCAACTCAGGAGGCTGAGGCAGGAGGATCTCAAGTTCAAGGCCTGTCTGGGTAACTTAGTGAGAACCTGTCTCAAAACAAAAATATTTCAGAAAGGGCTGGGGATTTGGCTTAGTGGTTGAGTGCACTGTGTGCAATACCCTGTTCTGCAAAAAAAAAAAAAATAAATAAAGTGAGGTAGAAATTAATTGTGCTCCGCAACACAGCCCATGTGATACCCACAAAACAGTTTTTAAAGACCCCACTGCTTCCTGGAGGTCTGCCGTTGCCCAAGGGCTGCTATAGCCTATGGTACCCGGGATAAAGCTCCCGCTGGACATGAGCGTGGAGGACACGCTGCAGCCCTGGGGTCAGGGGAAGACAAAGGACATCCAGCCATTGGAGTGGGACTGGAGAGGTCAGAGGACAAGCTCAGATCCTAAGTCATGGACTGCAGCATAGGGACCCAGGGACATGCCGATAGATCTCTTATGCAACCGCAGCACTAAGAAGGCTGAAAGCCACGTAGGCTGGCCAGGGTAGGGTGGCACTAGGAGGAAGCAGGTAGGGTGACTTAAATGCAAAGCTTAAAGAGACACTCAGGCTTAGGGGATACACAGCGGGGAATGCCCTTTGTCCCGCATCCTGCTGCCTGAAAGACAGAAGTGATGGCTGGAATCCCAGTAGTCCTGTGGGCCACGAGGTAATCCCAAGGATGACAGTCACGCACTAAGGTAGTGTAAAGAGAGAAGGAGCCTATCTCTAGAGAGACCACCTTCTCTCTTGGGTTTCAGAGAGAAGAATGAAAAATTTCACATAAGCCATTGCTATTTTGAGTTTTCATTACATGAAGCTACAGCTAAAATTACCTAGCACAGGTGCATCCATGGGCCATCCTGGCTTTGTGCCCGAGCCTGGGCGCTGGGAGTGCTGCCATCATGTCCTCAACCGTCTGACAGAAACTAGACTCACTGGTGGCCCGTGAATTCCCCAGGATGATGCAGAGAAAGGAATCCAAGGAATCCAGCAGGCCTGAGGTGTGTATCCAGTGCCATCCGCCACCAGCCCTCCTCTGGACAGACCTGGACAGCTGTCCCCCAGTGCCCGGGGAAGACACCCCAGCCTCTCAGAGTGCCCCATGGTTAGTGTCTGTAGGTCCGAACTTCCCACTGCACCAGGAGGAGGTCACCAGCTGACCGTGTGGTGCTTGGGACCAAAACAGGTGGCAGCTCAAAAAACACTCAGTGATCTGATCACTGGGAAGATTCAGCCCCGGTGAGCAGAGGCGACCCAAGAGTCCAGCCCTCACCTGACTCCCGTCTCGGCCACCCAGAGCCCCTTGGAAGGAAAGGTGGGCACATCTCTGAGAAAGGACTAGTGTGCCCAGCACTGGGAGCCGCTCCCTGCTCCCTGCTTCCCCACAGGCCCTTGGCCACCCACTGAGCCCTGAGCTCCGGGGAGAGGCTCTGACAGGGCCGGGGAGCGCCAGGCGGGGCCTCGCACGTGCTCTGCCTCTGAGCCACCCGCGGCCCTCGTGGGCCATCTGTAGTACCTGCTAGATCATCCCACGACCCCGGGTGGAGACGCGGGGTGCTTTTGCTGTGTCCCCTGAGCCTGGTTGGAGCATTGCTGAGGGCAGTCCCTCTGTCACGGTCCCTCTTCCTCACCCTCCTACGTGTCTGCGCATGTCCTGCCTCAGGAGCACCCGGCTCTCCTGTGTCCACCTCCTGCCATCTCATCATGCTGTGTCATCCCCCTGGGTCAGGGCTGTCCTGTGTGTCCCTGGTCACTTAATAAAGGGCACAACCTTTACTGGAGGCTCAGCGGTGCCCCTCTGCTGGGGCAGGCGCTGCGCCCAGGGCTGCAGGCTCTGGCCACCCAGGGAGAGGCAGCTGGAAATGCCGGGGACACAGCGGGGCCTGGGCTGGGAGGTCCGGGGATGGCGTGGGAGCGGCCCTCTTCCCAGACAGCCTCTCCTCCCAGGCTGCGCCCATCTTGAGCCAAGAGACCCACGAGGCTTGCACTGCTTCCAGGCACCAGGCCACCTGTGTGCCTCCGCGGGGGCCTTGTGGGTGTCCCGAGTCTGGGGAGAGGAGGGAGCGATGGCCCAGGGCTTCAGGTTTCACCACAGGTTAACACCTGGCGGAGGGGCTGGTGGCCTCAGGGCAGGATGCTCGGCAGCACATCTCGATCCCCTTCTCTGGGGATGGAGAAAGAGGGCAGCGCCACTGACCTGCCCACGTGGCTCAGGGTTTGGTCAGTCTGGGGGTGGAAGGAGGGAGGTAGGGGAAGGAGTGACAGTGAGTTTTGGGGGAGAGGACAAGGGCAGACCCGTGGGGCGGCCCTGTGGGCAGGAGCGTCGGGGTCTCGTGACGCTCCACTGAAGGCCCCACTGCGGCTGGCTCTTCCTTCCTGAGTGGCCACAGGGCCTGCTCGGCTGCTGAAGAGGTGCCACAGGGAGGAGGGCAGCTCCACAGGGCTCCCTTGGCCTTGTCACCTAGGCGGGTCCCAGGCAGCAGGAGGCTCACCTGGCACCTCAGGGCCCCCAGAGACTGCGGCAGGCCTTTCACCTCGAGGGAAGCCGGGCCTCCAGGTCTGCGTGGGCCTCCAGGTCTGCGTGGGCCTGGCCGTCACTCTGCCCTCAGTGTTCCCAGCCCTGCTCCATCGGATGCTTTACACCTCGGTGGCCACCACAGGTCACGCAGGTGGACCTGGGGCTAACTAAGCACTGTCATGAGTGTGGCCATCACACATTACGTGGCTTCTGCAGCCCGCAAGGCTCTTCCTGGTCAGCAGGCCCATGCCAGGAACTGGCCTGAGAGCTGTGGGTTCTGCTGGTTTCCAGGAGCCACCCGAGGGAGGACGTTTCGTCTGCTTCCTGGAGTCGGCAGCAGAGTCCGGCCTCTGGCCTCTGGGGCTGCCCAGGCGCTTGGGCAGAGGACAGAAGGGGAAGGCAGCGGGGCTGGCTGGGGGCTGCCCCGAGGTCGGCCAGGGACAGGGAGGCTGCCCTGGAGGACAGGGGTGCGGTGAACTCCGAGATCCCTTGGGCTGTGTCCTCAGATGATGGCAGCCAGGGCCACTGCAGGGCATGGCCTCCTTCCTCTGGGACCCACAGGTCTCTAGCCCGCTGGAAGAAGGGTGCTGGTGGCCTCCCTGGCCTACGCTTTTGCAGCGAGGGTGGCTGCCAGTCTGGGGGACCCAGAGCTGTCGGGGTGTCACTGTGGACCTGGGTGTCACTGTGGACCTGGGTGTCACTGTGGACCTGGTGTCACTGTGGGCCTGGGTGTCACTGTGGACCTGGGTGTCACTATGGACCCTGGGTGTCCTTGTGGACCTGGGTGTCACTGTGGGCCCTGGGTGTCACTGTGGACGTGTCACTGTGGACCTGGGTGTCACTGGACCCTGGGCACTAGTCCCCCTGCTTGGCTGGGCCTGTCTGTACGTTTCCCCTCCCTCACCCCCTGGGTACGGCCCTCAGCCTGGGCTTGGAGGTGTCAGTGGTGGGATTGGTCCTCAGATCTGGTCGCTGTTGTTGTTGCAGGGCTGGGGTTGAACCCAAGGCCACTGGACCCCTGGGAGACACCCCTATATTTTTTATTTAGAGGCAGGGTCTTGCTGAGTTGCCCAGGCTGCCCACTCACTGGCCTTGGACTTGTGACCCTCCTGCCTCACTCCTGAGTGGTGGGTGCCCAGTGGAAGGGAAGAAGCCGTCTTTGGCTGGACAGAGGTTTTGGGATCTGCTTTTGCTGCTGGAAATGCGTGGGACGGAGGGTGTCCTGGTGATGGCCTTGGTGCCACCTCTGGCTCTAGAGGCATGTTCTCAGACCTGGCCAGAGGGCTGGCTTGTACCTGAGCTTGGCAAGACCTTCTCCTTCCAGCTGTGTGTGTGTGTGTCACAGTGAAGCGGGGACACTTAGAACTCCTGCTGGTGCTGGGAGATATCCAGGGCCCAGGCCCAGGCCTTCCCTCAGGACGTCCCAGGGCCTCACGGCTGCTCCCCACCCCCTCCCACTACCCCGGGGTCCTGTGCTCCTCCCGACACACCGCTCTCCTGCCTGACCCAACCCAACAAATGTGTCTCTTCTTTGTAGGTGATTAGGTTATTTCCAATTTTTGTTCTGACAACACTGAGATGTGCTTGTCCCTTGTCCCATCCACCCTCACAGGACTTAGGAGGAAGCTCCCGACCACTGCTCCTCCCTCTCCCTCTTCCTCGAGCTGCTGCCCATCTCCACGTCCCTGCCTGGTTCTTATTCCATCACACAGGGCCCCTGGCTCCAGGTGGGCCCAGCCCCGCACGTGATGGCCCTGCACCCTGAGGCCCTGTCCTACACGGCTTCTTGGCCCAACGCGCGGGGGACGTTCACCCGCTATTGCCCGCCTCCCCTGCCGGCTGGCCCAGCTTTGGGAGGACAGAGCCTCTGCCTCCTTGCTGTCCCCAGAGCCCTTCACACCAGCTGTCTGTGCGTTACAAACCAACAACATTCCTGCAGGAATGAGCCGAGTGGGAAGCAAGGTGTGATTAATGTCGTCAGAGGAGTGAGCGTGGCCTGAGCAACAGCAGGGACACAGGAAACCCCCAGCCATCTTGGTCCCGCCTTGTTGCCACCCGCGAGCCCACAGGCCCCAGCATCCATGGCAAAACCTTCCAGCAATTTCTATAAGCTCAGAGACTGGTGGAGGCAGGGGGACATCTGGTGGCCAGTTGCTGGAGGTGGCTGCAGAGAGGATGGAGGTGAAGGAAGGAACCCTCCGTGTGGGCATCTGGGGCATGTCCACCTTCCTGTGTTGCCCTCGCCTCACCCCCAGTCTCTGGGCCACGCAGTCTAGTCCAGGCTGGTGGTGTTGGTCAGATAGAAGGGGCGAATTGTCACTCGGAAGCCACTGAAGGCCCCTGAGGTGCAGGGGAAGGCAGAAGCTCTCCTGGAACTGTTGGTGGCCACGGCACTGGGGATCATAGCCTTTAAGCCCTCAAAGTCAGTGACATCCGCCACAAAGCGCCCTTCGCAGAGGATCAGGGCTTTGTTCTCGTAGCCGATGGTGGGATCCCGGTAGCCAGACATGGTGAGGCCCAGCACGGGGAGCTCGCCGGAGGAGCAGGACAGCCCGTAGTTCCAGCAGCTCTGCATGGTGGGGAGGTAGAGCAGAGTCCAGGACGTCAGCTTGGCCCTGAAGAGGAAGCTGGGGTGTTGCGGGGTCTGGAAGGACCGGTAGGGCCCATATCTGCTGCCATAAGGTTCTGGAGTGTATGGGAATGCAAACCGTGACCGGGACCCATACCACAGCCCCTGGTTCTGACGGTTCCTGGAGTCCCTTGTCACCATAGCGCTCCAGGTGGCTGAGGTGTACATCCGGGGCATGTAGGTGTCCTCAGTGAGGTTCAGGCCTCGGTACTGGGCCAGCAGCCGGAAGGGCACCGTGTGGAACTCCAGGGCCTGTATGATCTTCTTCTGGAACAGGGCCTCATGAGCCCGGTACAGGGACAGGTTGAACTGCAGCTCAAAGAGGTCCTCAGGCAGCATCATGGGGAAGCGGACGTGCTGGACGAGGTCCTCCACCTCCCCGTGGGAGGCGCCCGTGCCCCTGCTCCAGATGTCCAAGGCCTGGAGCAGGGCCAGCTCGCTGGACACAGTCAACTCAGTCCTGGGAAGCAGCACCTGGAGCAGGGTTGTGGGGACACTCAGCCAGTCCTTGACCTGCGTCAGGGCCTCAAAGTTCCAGGCCAGGAACTGCACGCACAGCTCCTCCAGCAGCACATCTCCAGTGGCCAGTGCATAGGCGTAGAGGTCCAGGGGTGCGCGGAAGGAGGGGTCCTGGGGGAGCAGTGTGGCGAAGAGGCGCCCGCAGTAGGCCTGCAGCTGCTGGGCCCCGTAGGCCGAGGCTAGCTTGTGGAAGCACTTGACTGATGACAGGGAGACCTCTATCCTCCGGGAGTACAAGTACCTGCGGACACAGCCATCTCTTACACCTTCTCACTGGGCCCAACAGGGGGCGCTGTCTCCCCCACTCTCCAGGTCCCAAACCTCACGCCAGCTGAGAGCCACTTCAGGGTATGGGACCATGGGCGAGGGACTGCGGAGGGGACACCCACGCCTCGTCCTCCCTCCCGGTGATGAGGTCCCCTCCCCGTCTCTCCTGCTGTCATCATGGACACCTTCGTGGTGGGTCTGGGCTGGACCTCAGGCACCCTGGGCACTGGCCTCCTGTCCTGCAGCCATGCCCCGACTGACCCTTCAGTCCCTGCCTGGTTCTCATGGGCATCTCTGCCCAGCACCTATTCACGTCCTGTGATGGGCACCCTGTGGCTTCCTGTCTGCTCTCCCTGTGACCTAGAGCCCACGAGGGCAGCGGGCACAGTGTGCTCAGAGGTGATCCCAGACAGCCCACTCCCTGCTGTCCTCGTCACAGCCAACTTGGAGGCCGAACTGGGCAGCTGACTCCTCTGGCCACAGCCCACCCAGGACCGACATTCACTGACCCATCCTGAAGCATGCAGGCCTCTCATAGGGAGGGTGCCAGGCGGCAGGCTGTTGATGACGGCTCAGATGGCACAGACAAGTTAGGAAGGCCACCAAAGAAGGGGTTGTTATTGGCTTTTTTTTTTTTTTTTTTGGTCTTGCTAAATTGCTGAGGCTGAGGCTGACCTTGAATTTGTGATCCTCCTGCCTCAGACTCCTGGGTAGATGGGATTACAGGCATGCGCCACTGCACCCAGCTGTCACTAGCTTTTAAATGTCATCCTGTGCCAGAATGGTCTCTGGGCGGCTGAGTCCCTACTGCATCCACAGAGGCGCAGAGGCTCCAGCCGGCTGGCCCCATGCCAGGTTCTCCAGGCAGAGGTCAGGGCCACTTTGGGTTTATCATGCCTCAGACCACCTACCCCATCCAGGGCCCAGCCTCAGGCAGGCACCTCTCAGGGTGCCCCATCGCCAGGGGGAGGCAGAGACAGGGATCAGGTGGGTGTCCCGGTCCTGCTGGTCTCTCTCGGGGAAGAGAACTCATTGTGAGAGAGGAAAAAGGAACGAGGCCAAGGGGAACTAGTGGCCCCAGAGACCCGGGGAGATGGGCAGAGGGCTGGCTAAGCAGCAGGACACCCCTCTTGGTCCACGGTGGCCTTGGGAGTGAGGGGTAGAGGGAAGGAGCATGGGTGGCCTTCTGAGGTCTTGGGAGCTCACTGCGGCTTCTCTGCCTGCCTGGGGAAGAGAGGGAGAGACAGGGACACAGAGAGACAGAGGCGGGAGGCCAGGGGAGGGCACGGGGTCGTTGACCTCCGACCCAGGGCAGTGGCGCTGGCTGGCCAGGAAGGCCGGGATGGGCGCCTGCCCCCTTCTCTGACATGCTGTAGAAACGGAGCCCGGCATTCCTGTGGCACAGACCACTCACCAAGTTTTATACCAGGCTGGAAGGAAACTCATTAGTCTGTTTCTAATCGCCAAGATTGCTCACACTTAAATGCCATTTTCTGTCATAGAAAGCTTTGGGTTATAGAATGAGAGAATAAATTTTAATAGACGCAGTGTTTAAAACATGGCTGCTTTCCAAACACAAGCCCCAGGAGGCAGCGGGCGGTCGAGCTGTACACCCAGGCTGGCCGGGAGGCCTGGCGGAGGGCCTGGGGCTCAGGAGCAGGGCCTGGCCTCTGCCGTGATGCAGGCCCACACTCTCCCTTTCCCCGTCTGTGAAAGGGAACTGAGCCCTGGCTGAACCCAAGGGTAACTGAGCCCGGGCCTGCTGAGAGGCACATTCACCCTGTCTAGCCACTGCTGCGTCTCATCGGAAGTCCGAGCCATTTTGGCTTTTTCATGCCTCTGTGGGAGATTTCTCCTGACCGGGGGGCATGCCCAGCACTCCTTCCCAGCTCCTCCTGCACCTGCCCGCCTGGCCACCCCACAACAAGCTGGGCTCTGCTGCCCAAGTAAAATTCCTGATCCATCCACAGAGCGCTCAGAGACGTCGTCTATGGCATGTGGTGATTCAGGGAGACGTTCACATGTGCGTCAGGAAAATGGATGTATTTATGTGTATGCGGGTGTGAGCACGGGGGGCAACACCTGGGCCCAGTCGAGTGTGCAAGTGAGAGTGTGGGTGAGCATACGAGTGAGGGTGCCTGGGCCGTGTGCGCAGAGGCTCAGATGCGTGAGTCTGTCCCTGTCTGAGGGCACAAGCGTGCCTGCAGCAAGTGCGTGTGAGAATTCGTGAACGTGGATCTGTGGGAGCACGGGCGTGTGCATGTGCACAATTGTGCAAATGCTTGTGTGAGGGTGTGAGTTGCTTGTGTGCACAACAGTCCCGCTGTGCTGGTGCTGTCGCCCTCACCCCCAAGGGTCTCTGAAAGAGGGACCCAGCCCAGGGCACTGCTGGAGTCCCCGAGGACGAGGCGACTTACCTGATAAAGTCCCTGACCACGGGCATGCACTCGGAGTCCACGCTCATGGTGATGTTGCTGCCCGGCGCCCCCGACAGGGCCTGCGCCTCGGGGTTGGCGGTCAGGATCAGTGTGTGGGCACAGAGGTCCAGCTCCTCCGGCCCCTGTCCCACCACGTGGATGAAGAGGTCACAGTCCCTCTGGTTGTCGAAGACCTGGCCGAGCGCGAAGGAGAGCTCCTCGGAGAGGTCGAGGGTGTGGGCGCTCCTGGTTTCTAGAGGGCGAGGGAGGTGCTCACTTGCTCTGTGACCCAGCCCACCCCACCCCCAGGAGTCAGTTTTGTGGTCTGCTGAAGGTGCTGCTGCCCGAGGACCTGCCAGAAAGGCTCCAGGAAGAGACCTGGGTTCGTGCCGAGCCTGCCGGGAGCGGGCAGCTGCCCTGGGTCAGGCGGGACCCTGCCGACCCTCTGGGCCTCCAGGTGGCTCTGCCCCACTCTGGGCCCTGCTTGGGTGGCTTGAGGAGTTAGGGCCCTGGGGCAAACCTAGGTCAGACCTCAGACCTCAGGGATCCTGGAGGAGGAGGAGGGAGGCCTGGGCAGCCCCTCTTCTGCCCTCCCAAAGCCTGCTCCGTGTTAGAACAGGTCCTCTCTGCGATGGGCAGCTCTGAATGGAGGCCAGCATTTAGACCAGGTGGGGCAGCCCCTCGCTCCTCCCCTGACTCCCAGCCCTCATGGCCCAGTTATGCCTCCAGTGTCCTCCTCAGGGTGAGCCCCCACCCCAGCCAGCCTTGATCCCCAGCTTGTCCAAACAGGTGGGATTTGACACCCCATGTCTTGGGGGCCCCAGCTCAGGGTGGAGAGCACCCAGGCCCCGTGTGTGCCAGCCCAGGAAGAGCTGCCCTGGCAGAGAGGAAGGGCACTCCCACCAGGCGTCTGGCTTGCAGAGCAGGCTGGGCCCTTCGAGTGGGAAAGGAGTCAGGGCCTGGGCAGGGCCGGGGGCACCCTGGCCTTCCCCCATCAGGAAGTCTCCACCCCTGCCTGTGGTCTGTGGCCTGGGCCAGGAGAGCCGTGCAACCCTGCTGTTTGGGGAGACTAGCCTCCAATGCTCGGGCTTCACGGGCACTGGGCAGGGCTGCTCGCCTGGCCGTGGGCAGTCAGGTGAGTGAGGTACTTCTGAAGGGGCTCCACAAAGGGGCTCCTCCTGGGAGGGAGTGGGCTCTGCAGACTTCTGGCCTCTCGAGGAGAGTGGGCGGAGCAACACCCCAACTCCGAAGGTTGTGTGGGGGGCAGAGATGTGAGCACAGTCCCCGCTCCTGGTCCCACGGGACCCCGACGCGTGACACTGGAGGCACTGGGGCCACTCACCGTTGGAGCAGACCACGCTGGCGTCCTGCTTGTGCCTGCAGTTGCTCTTCAGCCAGCCCAGGGATTTGCAGTCGGCCAGGGAGGGCTCTGACCCTGTGCACTCGACCTCATCCAGCATGACAGGTCCCGTTCCTGGAGCACAGCAGGGAGGACAAGGCTGGCTGGGGGAGGCCCTGCCAACAGGGCCAGGGCTGCCACAGACAATGGAAACCTCTGGGTGGTTCTAGGGAGCAGATTCCCGGGAGCAGAGCTTGGGGGCTGGAGAGGGCACACAGTGAGGCTCTTGAGCCACTCGCCCAGCACCTTCTGTCACCCCAGCCAAGCCTGAAGGAACCGCCCCTTGGGGCCTTCTGCAGGGCTTCGGGCCTCTGAGGGTTTGCTTATACTGCCCTAGTAGGAAGAGTCTGCCCGTCCTTGCATCCTGACAGCCTCATCTTGGGGGATTCTCACTCTCTTCAGTTTTGGGGGACAGAACAGGCCCCACCTGGCCCGAAGGCGGCTCTACCCAGTGCCTCTGTGGCGTTCTCAAACCCCAGGGCCCGGCAGACGACGCTGGCATCGGTGAGGTCCCAGAGGTTGTCGCACACTGTGCCCCACTGGCCTCCGTAGAAGATCTCCACACGGCCCTCGTTAGCTGCGGCCCCGTTGGCCAGCCGCATGTCCCCATCCTTCACACCTGCGGGGAAAGCCAAGGTCAGCTGGGAGGAGATCTGGCCCTCATGGCACCACCCTCCCTCGCTACCCAGCCGGGGGTGAGGGTCCACTGGGCGGAGGGAATGGCCACATGGAGCACCAGAGGTTAAGTTTCCTTTCCTTGTCTTCAAGCCCTGAGCTCTTGGCTCCCCAGAAAAGGGACACCAGGACCCTTGTGCTCTAGCACCTCAGCGCAGAAGTGGTGAGACCCCCAGGGAAAGATGGGAAGGGAAGGAGCCCCGCCTGTGGCTCTGGTGCCAGCCTGTGGGGCAGTAGGCCAGGGAGCCTGGACGCTCAGGCAGGACAAATGCCCTGTGACTCACCACGGGGTCCTGGGGAACCCACTGTCATTGAAATTATGGAAAGTTGAAGGGGTGCTGGACCCAGCTCAGCTCCAGCACACCCCAGCTCAGCAGCACGTCCAGGTGCAGTCAGCCAGGCGGCCCCCAGTCTCCAGGCCATGGGTCTGAGCTGGAGCCGGAACAGCAGCTCTGGTTGCCGCGCAATATCGCAAGAGAGCGTAGACCAGGTGTTTCCAGTGCAGGAAAGAATCAGAAGTCAAGGTTCAAAGCATGGCTCTCTCTGCTTCCTGGTGTGAGCCACTTCCCTCTGCCACACTCTCCCGCCATGATGCTCAGCCTCCCCTCAGCCCCCAGGAGGGGAACCGGCTTTCTATGGACTAAGACCTCTGAAACGGTGAGCCCTCAAATAAACGTTTCCTCCTGACACTTGTCCTGGTCAGATCCTTTCGTCCCAGCAGCGAAAAAGATGACTAAAACAATGGCCAACCTGCTTTAGCTGGTGGACAGGCAACTGTGCTCTAACGTAGAGTAAGTCATGGAAGACGGCTTACTGACCCCTTGCCTTAAAAATAGGTCTTCAGATTCAAAATGTGCAAGACTTGTGTTTTTATAGTGTATATATGTAGATATATGACTTTTGTTTTACATATTTCCCATCATATGTGAATATCGTGTGTTCAGTGACTTGGAGACGGTGAATCTGACAGCTGGTCTCAATTTTTTTTTTTTTTAAGTCTGTGATGCACCTTTGGCAGATTGTATCTAAGTCTGAAATAAACAAGTCAACAGATGTCTGGGGGAAAGCTAGAGCTGGAAATTAGGAGGAATAAATCCTAGACTTAACTCTTTCACTAGTTGAGCGATCTTAAGCAAGTTACGTAGTCTGTGATGATCAACGTTGAGTTTCGTTTTTAAGATTAAAGTAAGAAGCTTTTCCCAGATTCCCTTCATTAAAAGTTTATTCAGCTTCTCCCATGTGGCAGGCATTGTGTGAGGCCATCGATGTTTTCCTGAGGTTCCTCTGATTTGAGAATCTGTGTGTTATTCTTTGACAAACATTTTAAGGATTAAATAAGCAATGTGATTTTATCGCCTAATGCATAGCTTTAAAACTTATAAACAACCTGAATAAGAAGTTATTTCAAGTCCTTCTTTTTTCCTGGATGCCATCTTTCAGGCTTTCTCTCATTTATAAAGCTATCAAATGAGTATGAGTGTGTGTATTGATGTAAGAGTGTGAAGAGAAACAGAAAAAACTTGAGTTTGTGAGGTTTAGAAAACAAAGGGGTATTTAGAAATGTGATATCTTATTTTTTTAAAGGAAAGTCATTTTAAAGGGAAAAGTATATAAAGTCATAGTATTTTATAGTGGTGATATTAAAGGTTATATTAATGATCCTCTGCATTTAGTTGACAAAAGGAAAAATGTGATCTTTACCCAAGTTGCACTGTTCTGAGTTCAATGCTAAGTATTATTATCTCTATTTTGCCGCTAAGAGAAATGAGGCAGGGACAAATTAGATAAGACTGTTCGATATTACACAGAATGCCAATGAAAAAGGAACTTTAACCCAGGACTGCACTGCTATCAGTAAAATAAGCATATAGCTTCAGTATATTTATGCACACATTAAAAAATGGGGCTGGGGATACAGCTCAGTTGGTCAAGGGCTTGTCTTGCATGCATAAGGCCCTGGGTTCAACCCCCAGCACCACCAAAAAAAAAAAAAAAAGTACCACTGCATGGGTACATTACTTATTATTATAAACACATAACACACAAAAAGAAAATTAAAAAGCATGCAGTAGATAAAAAATAAAGTCAGAGTTTTAATGCTTTCCATAGTCTGAGCGTAGACTCCCAGGATGTAGCACATGGGGCCATGGATTTGCGTTCTCCTTTGGAGGCTCGGATAGTACAAGGTGCATAACAAAGTACACTAAGGCAACTCCTTCCGTAACTCTTCCAAGCCATTGATCTGCTTCTAGAAAACCAGTGGGTCCACTTGCCTAGCACATGTGAAGCACCGGGTTCGATCCTCAGCACCACATAAAATAAATAAATAAAAATAAAGGTATTGTGTCCAACTATAACTAAAAAAATTAAAAAGCCAAAAACTGGTGGGTCCAGTGCCTTTAGAACTGGGGAAATGAAGGTTGAAACACACGTCTTGCATGTTAGTGGCACGTTTGTACTGACAGAAGAACACACACTGGACTCTGGGTCACTTGTGAACGCCAGAAGCAGGGAAGGAAAACTGCCTTCTCCTAGGAGAAGTGACAGAATTCCAGTCTTCTACATGATCCTGGGGCACCAGACTGAGGGGAACTGCCTGCAGCTGACTCTGATGTACAAGCTGACTTTGGGGTTTACAGAGGAGCTGCCTCAGGTACTCTCTTATGCTCTTCGGCATCAGTCCTTTTGCAAATACTTTAAAAAATTTAATTATTTCATTTGAAAATAAGTATCAAGAATTTTAAATTCCAATGGTGAGTACCATTGGAATTAAAAATATGGCCAGGAAAACATCATTGCCTTCACAAAATTTGCTAAAATGACATAAAAAGGGTCAACATTTCTCCTTTCTTGTGTTCACAGCTGGTTGTCAATCATGCATTGGCCCCACTAATTAGCATGTTCCTCCTCCTGGTGGCCTTGACTGTCCATTTACTTAATTTTATTGTATGTAAGTATTTTGTTGTAAGCCACACAAAATAATTTGGGGGAAGTCAATTTAAATATGGGTGTACACTTGTGTGTGTATACGAGCGTGCATATCATTTAAATATGCCTAAAACCATATTTTAAAAAAGATTCAAATTCGGTTTCTACTAGATTCCTAAGGCCTTTGTACCATCGTAAAGTTAGAAAATTCCAAGTCCATCTGTACTTCAAGCCCAGAGAGGAAACTGGGCTCCTGCCCCCACTCGTCCTCCCGAGGCTCAGCGCACTGGCACCCCTCGACCCTGCTGGTGCCGGCAGTCTAGCAGGAGCTGGGTGCCTGAAGTGGGGTCACCCACACGGAAGGGCGGTGATCAGGGGGTGTGTCAGGTCTATGCGGGGCCACCAGGACAGGACAGGGACTGCAAGACCCACAATGTCAAGAGTGCAGGTGTGACAGTGAAGCCAAAGTAAGTCCATCTTGTTTTGTGACTCCATTCTGTAAAACAACCATGCCAACTAGAAGGGCCATGGCCAGGGCAAGTTGTCCTCTTCCTTTTGCTATAGAGACCTTTAAGAACACGGAACTGCCTGATGGGGCACTGTTTCTGTAATTAGGGTAACGGGCTCTGTTTCTGTAACTGGGTGACTGGGCTAACTGATTGGCTAAGTGTCCCTCCGCCTGACTGCACTCTCCCGCTTCTGTAACCTGGCTTGTTTGCATTGGCTGAACCCACAAATGTTCCTTTTGTGGTTTTCAGGCTTATAAGGAGTGCCTTGCAATTGTTCGGGGCTGATCAGGGGAAAGCTTTATGTTCTGGTCAGTCACCACCGGTGTGCTTCAATAAAGGCTTGATTCGATTATATGTGAGTGGTCTGGAAGTCAGTTTATGAAACTCCGGGACGAAGCTTTAACTACAACACAGGGACGAGCGTCCAGGGCCCTGTGAAACTTGGCCTCAGCACAGCCCCAGTGGCTGCTGGTTTGATTGGCAACCCTGCTTGGCTCTGCTGGCTCCCATGGGGCGGGTATTCCTCAGTATTTCAATCACCTGCATCTCATCTGGGCCCAAGGAAGCCCCAGTTTCCCCAGAATCTACAAGCCACCATCACTGGGGGTGACCAGGGCTCCTCCATGCAGGAGAGAAGACCCCCATTAATCCCTGGGACCAGGCACCAGCAGGACACCCCCCTAAGGAGGGGCTTGATCCACAGAGCAAGGGCCCAGCAGCCCGCAGGCTTTGCTTTGGGGTTTCCCGTGGCTCAACTCACCTTGAATCCCGGGGACCAGCAGCCACACCCAGAGAAGGCAAGGGAGAGCCATGGCCCTGCGGTGGAGGGAAGTGGCAGAGTGAGACCAGGACTGTTTCTTCCACCACCTTCTTCCAACCTGGGGGCCCAGGGTGGCAGGCAGCCCTCTCCTGAAGAGCCCAATGGCAGGTGTGATGCACGCCCTGAGCGGGGCGCTCACCTGGTCTGCAGGCCGGGGGGCCTTGACGGGTGAGTGAGGCTGTGTGGGATGAAGAGGGTGGGCTGGGGTGTCTGCGGGCAGTGGAGGTGAGGGGGAGGGTGTGGAGAGCCCGATAAGGCAGGGGCTTATCTACAGGCAGCAGACCCCTGTGGGGTGTGCCACAAAGGTTGGCGGCAAAGGTGGAGAGTGGGAGGGAGAGGACCGAGTGGGGACAGGGAACCGATTAGGAGGAGGCCGCAGGACCAGGCCCAGAGTGACAGAGACTGATAGCCGAGAGAGGAGTGTGGGCTGGGGACGGTGGAGAGAAGGGCTCCAGCGGAGGTCCAGGTCATGTGCAGCCAGGTGGGAGTGGGGTCATGACTGAGACTCAAGGTACTGAGGCTCAGAGACTGGGGGCCATCAAGGCCAAGGGCCCGGCTGGGCATGGGAGGTCTCAGGCCTTCAGCTTTTGGGCTAGAGCTCTGTGCTGTATGTAATTCTCTTTTTATTTTATTTTATTTATTTATTTTAGGCATTGGGCATTTCGTCCTGGTGCGCTTCACCACTGAGCTACATCCCCAGCAAGTCTTAAAATTTTTCAGATTTTGAGACAGGTCTCACTAAGTTGTGGAGGACGTCACTATGTTGCTGAGGCTGGCCTCTAGAGCAGCTGGGATTACAGGCAAGCACCACTACGCCTGGCCGCTATGTACTTGATGCACAGGTAGGAGCAGAGCCAGGTGACAGCCCTGTGCCACCCAGTCTACTCTCCACAGTCCCTCCAGCAGGGGGCTGGCTGTGCTCTGGGCCGGTAACCTTGAGGCTGGGCCTGGTTCTCTGCTGCTTAGAGTGGGGACCTGGTGGGTGGCAGTAGTGACATCCCCAGGGTGGCAGGAGGTGCACCCCTCTACACTGGGACCTGCATTAACAAGCTGGGGGGCCCCAGGCCCACTGGCAAGTGATGAGTTTGCCCCCTGCAGGGTGTGCCCCCTCCAACACCACTCACACCCCCTCCCAGGACCCTGGAAATGCCTCCACAATCCCTCCCTGCCCCCTGTACAATCGAATGAGCCAAAGCCTGGAGAGCTTGGCTGGTTCCAGGTCACATGGCTGGCAAGCCTCAGGCAGGGTCTGTGGTGCCCCTCTCTTCCACAGGGGTCTCTGTAGGGCCTGAAGGATGGGGCACCCACCTCCCTGACCTGGCACCACCCCAGTCTTAGCACCGTGCCCAGGAAACCTCTATCCCAAGAGCATTGAGGTGGCTGGTTTCCCTCTTTACTTGTTCACATGGGACAAGAATTCGCGGCCTTGGGAACAGAGATGTATGCACCCAGAGATGGTGCATGGCATGTGAATGTGGCTGACTCTGGGTGGCAGCGCTGTGTTTGCCTGGAGAATTGGGACAAGGCTGCCTGTGCTGGCTCATATGGTCTTTTGGTCCTTCATGCAAATGAAGGAAAGTCACCCTTCTTTCAGGAAGGTGCAGAATGCACAGAGGCTGAGGGCCGAATTCTTACCCTCGCAGCTGGTGTCCTTGTGCAGGGAACAACCTACCCAACTGTACAAAGAGGCCCTGCAGGTCTGGGAGCAGGAAAGATGGGTCCTGGGAGCAGGGAAGATGGGTCCTGGGCTCGGGAGCACCAGTCCCCCAGCTCCAGGCCCAGATGCCAGTGGGAGGCTTCACCATCTCTTGATGGCTCAGTGTAGAGAGAGGAAAGCACTGGCCTGAGAGCAAGAGTGGGAGCTTACCTGTTGAGGCAGCGACTGAAGGCTGTGCTGTCCCCCTCCTGCAGTTGCTGAGCCCTCTGCAGATGGGTCCTTGGCCCCCAAACCCTCCTAGGGCAGAGCAGGCCAGACCGATCCCAGGAAATGCTTCAGAAAACCAAGTCTGGTTTCGATTTCCAGAAACCACCTGACCAAGGTCTGCTCTGGGATTGGCTACTGAAGACCCCTCACAGTGCCCTTCATCCCCCTCTGCCTAGTGGGGTGGCAACAGCACCAAGCACTGTCTGACCCGAGAAGGCCAGCAGCCCAGTGGAAGTGGAAGCACTCTTGAGGGGGTGGGAAGTGTTGGGGCGGGGGGAGGGGGNGTTGGGGCGGGGGGAGGGGGAGGCAGGGCTGCTGGGTGGAGCAACAGGGGCTCTGGGCCAGAGGGCTTGTAGCTGTGTCTGGCAAGCTACCAGCTTGTCTGGGCCTGGCACTCATTGGCTGGGCAGCCTGTGTGGTGGTGATTGTGCACAAATCCATTGCTTGAGCTTTTGGCATGCTGCACACAGCAGGCCACACCCTTGGAGGCTCCATGCACTGACCCTGGCCAGGGGCAGGGAGGCCCTGAGACCTGGGAGACAGTGTGCTTTGGGGTGAAGCCAGTGAGTGGATGAGCCTGACCCTCACACAGCAACTGACCCCACAGCCTGTGCTCTGCACCAACGGACTGCATCCACCACCTCCTGACATCTGTGGGGGCAGGGCATTCTCTGAAGCACAATGGCCCTCCTGGGCTCACACCCCTTCCCCTTCCTCCCATGGAAAGCCCCGGTGCCTTGACTTCCTCTGGGGGAGCAGCTCATGTGATTCCAGAGGGCTCCAGGCTCCCCAGTCTGAGCTGGGCCTGGCTGGCGAGAGCCCGCAGCCCCTCAGCCACATGGATGGCTTTGGGAGGGATCCAGGAGCCCGGCTGTCCCAGCAGGAGCTGGCTCTGGGCTTAGGGAGAATTGTCTGGGCTGAGAATGCCAAAACGGGGGCAGAGATGCCGGAGGGTGCAGCTACAGCCTGGCTGGCCCAAGTCAGGGCCAGGTCTGGCCTCTGGGCCCAGCAGGCCCTCTGCTGTGACACCACTGGCATGCTGAGGTCCTAGAGTGGGGTGTACTCCTGAATGTTCCCAGGGCTCTCCCATCAGGGTTTCCAATCTGGGCTGGAGGAGAATCACCCAGAACAAATTTCCAGTGCACTGTCACCCCGCTAAGGTAGGGACAGGCATGGGCACTTTAAAAGCCTCCAGTGGCTCCTCTGAGTGGCCAGCTCTGCTTCCCCGAAAGCTGAGAGCCCAGCTTGCAAGTGCAGGTGTCGGAGAGTCGTGACCACATGTCCCGGCCATCCAGGACCCAGAGGAGCTGTGGAGACCCAGGGAGACTGCAGACGAGGCAACTTACAGCCTCCTCAGGTCGAGGGCCTCAGGGCTGGTCCACACAGACCCCGACAGCTGTTCCTCATCCTCCCCGGGCGTGGCGGGGGGACAGGAGTGCACCCCCGAGGCCCAGCAGCCCAGCTCCCGCCTGTGGCTCCTGGAGTTGCTCCTCTAAGAGCCAGCCAAGACCGGCTGCTTCCTCCTCCTGGGTTGGCAGCTCCTCATCCTAGCCGCTTCTCCTCCGTCCCTGCCCAGGTCCTTGGTGCTCAGTCACCGACACTCTGGATTTTGGCTTGCATGACCCTGCTTTCTGGGTCCTTCTTGCGGTCCCCTTCCTGGGGGGGTCCTTAAGTCCTTTTGAGGTCTCCCTCCCTGGCTGTACAAGTTCTCTGCCTGATTAGGATGATCTTGGGAGGCTGCAGCACAGGGACTCTCTGCAAAGGGGTGATAGGGGGAAGGGGCCACGCGGTATCTGTGGCTGTGCAGTGGCACTGTCAGCACCCTCAGGCTGCCAGGATGGGTGGTCACTGGGCCTAGACAGGAGTAGGCAAAGCCCTGGGGAGTCACACTCCTCCCAGTCACCCACAAGATCTCCTGGGAAGGAGGGACAGGGCTGAAGGGACAGGGGGATGACGGACAAGCTTGCTGCCACCACCAGCTTCCCTTTCTCTCTAGCTGCCCCTCCGTCTTGTTCTTCCCTCCTGTTTTGAGGTGCCACGGTCTTTGCATGAGGATTCTGTGATCCTTGGGAGGGCAGACTTCTGGGAGGGCCCAGACCTCTCACCCGAGCACCACCTCCTTACCCAGGCTCCGAGGCGTACCCACCAGGATGTGCAACAACACGGGTACCTGCATGTGGCCACTCAGAGCCCTTACGCACATTCACTCACTATCCACATGGCCAGGACACCAGGGGAGGGAAGTCAGGGAATGTGTCCTGGACACACAGCAAGGGCCAGCAGGGCTGAGGAGCAGCTGTGCTCTCAGCCTCCGTTCCTCACACCCTGGGGCCTGTGCAGACCGTGGAAGCTGGACAGGATGCCACGGCTTCCCAAGAGGCGTCCCGGGCCAGGGGGTGCCTGTCCCACTTCCCCCCCGGGGGGGG
>NW_025999895.1:3009492-3068318 GCF_001458135.2 Marmota marmota marmota | reverse complement strand
GGTCCCCGGGCCATGGGGGCTGGCCTGTCCCCGGACCGTTACCCCCCCCGGGGGGGGGGGGGGCCCAAGGACTCTCCTGCCTGGCTTTGTCCGTGCTCCTGAGAGAAGGGTGCCCTGGGGGGGACTTGGCCTGGTCAGCACAGAGCAGGAGACGAGCACTCACGTTCCCCTGCGCTTTACTGTTTATGAAACAAACGGACAAAGGGAAGGAAACAATCATCATGCCGACAGCAGCGAACACGGGGACAGGGAAGGCTGGCTTCAAGGTCTCTGGAAGTCACTCGCACACCAGGCCTGTGGCCCAGGGGCCCCATAACACATCAAGAGCGCCTCAAGCTAGCGACTGCCCAGCCTCTGGATGTCTTGATTCTGTTTTAAAGAACAGCTCTGATGGCGTCAACGCTCAGGGGGTGGCAGCTCAGACGCCCGCCAGGCAAAGGCAGGAGAGCGGGAGCGTGGCTGCGCCCAAGGAAGCCCGGAGAAACACCACGTTCAGTCGAGCGTCTTTGCTCTGCTGCTTCTCCTACAGCAGGAGGACCAAGCTGTGCAGGACGTCTCACCAGAGCCCGGCAGGGGACTGTCCCAGTTTCCAAGTAGAAGAGGTCTGCAAGGGTCAGCACAGGGCCAGATGCAGCCAAGAGTCCCTCCCATCACCGCCGAGCTTCTGTCGCAGGGTGGGGCAGCCAGGCAGGGATGCCATGATGAATGGACTCATCCCTTCTTGGCTTAGTCCTGCCTTACCTCTGTCCCCAACCACCCCCACCTCCCCAGCACTGGGAAGAGACAACAGGGACCAACAAGGAGCCAAGTCTGTGCGAAGCTTCCACAGGGAGGAGGCTGCAAAACTCCCACAGGGAGGAGGAAGGCCATGGAGAGAAACTCAGGGGGTGGCAGGACAACCTCCAGAACAAAGCTGCCCTGGTCAAGGGTCAGCTGCTGGCCGGCCAGAACTAGGGTGCCTCCTGGGTCAGGGAACGAGACATTCAAGTCATCCGTGAGTGTCCTGAAGGGCAAGGCACCTTCTGAAAGCTGCCAGGGAATGGCCGCGAGCCAAGCACTCAGACACCACTGTAAACTGGCTTTGCCACCTGTGGCTGCTTAGTGACAACTTCCTGCCGCTGGTGGCAAATTTATTCACTGTGACTTTGCTCTGTGGGGTGAGATTTGGTGATTCTGTTTGATAAGAGAGGAAACTACTTTAGTAAAAATAAGTTAATAATTAAAACCTCACAGTGCTACACAGCCATAGTACATTCCCAAAGGGAGGAAGCAGGGTCCTTGGCTGTGGGGTGGCTGGGAGCAACCTTGCAGGGTGCCAGTCAGCAGTGGGCAGGTGTCCCCAGAGGCCACCATGCTCCATGCATCCTGCAGTGTAAACATTTACTTTCCAAGGATCTGGGGGCGCATGGAATGGATGCCCGGGTTTGAGAGGAGGATGGGGGTAGCTGGGAGCTCCTCACAGCAGGCCTGCCTCCACTCCCTGTGGTTTCCAAGACAGGGCACCTGCTTCAGTGCCCCAGGTGCTCCTGAAGCACCGACTACACAGAGAGCACAGGGAAAGGCAAGCCCGGGAGGCCATGTGGGCCA
The DNA here is from genome assembly GCF_001458135.2 of Marmota marmota marmota. Taxonomy (NCBI): domain Eukaryota; kingdom Metazoa; phylum Chordata; class Mammalia; order Rodentia; family Sciuridae; genus Marmota; species Marmota marmota. Next base: position 3,066,731 of record NW_025999895.1, on the reverse strand, counting down.
GAGGGGGGCAGAACCTGGGGGGCGGCCGGCGGCCCAGATCAAGATGCCTGCAGCGGTCCGTCTCTGCAGCCGCCCGGCAGTGCAGAGCTGGGAGCTGGCCAGGGCCGGGCGGCCTCCCTGCCGCTCACAACCTCGGGCTGCTCCCCGCCAGGGACTGAACTCCCTGCTCTGGGGACGAAGCCAGATACACACCTCATGGTTACAAAGAGAAGACCACAGAAGTGAGTCCCCTGGGCTTTACAGAACCAGAGGCCCTGCTCAGCCTTGCTGGCGTTGGGAGCATTTTAATCTATATGAACTCTATTCCTTCATACTTCACACTTCCTATCTTGGTCTCTGGGAGGAGGACGCGCCCATCAAGCGTGAAGGCCATGATGTAGCTGGCGATGATGCCAGTGTCCTCTTCAGACTTGAGGGCCACGATTATCTGGTCGTCAGTGTTGGGGATGAACTTGAAGGATGAGAAGCCGTGTGTGGGGACCAGCTCCCCAACACGGCGGACGGAGATGTCCCCGAAGTCCTGGGCCGCGCTCAGGAGGAGGTTGGTGCCCTTGTGCTCATCTTCCTTCTCACTGTAGCGCTCGTGGCTGGCCCTGCGAGGCAGGAAGAACCAGCGCTGCAGGGTGTCGCTCCAGCAGGCAGATTCATGAATGAGGTAGCCTTAGGACACAGGACAAACAGGTCACCGAGCACATTCGCACATTCGGCAGGATGCCCCAGCCGCTCCTCCCCCTCCCATCAGGTGTGCTGGCCCTCGCTGCAGTGGCAGGGAGCAGGGACTCAGGACCTGTGGGCAGCAGGAACCGAGGGCCCTCACCGACCTTCCTGTGGCTGGTGACAGCACAGGCAGGCACAGCAGACAGCAAATGCCGCTCTAAGCCTTTGGTAGCCTGGCTCCTGATGCTGACCCAGGTGCCCATGAGACAGGCATTCTGTCTCTATTTTTGTTTCCTTGGTGCTAATGAAGGGGCACAGAAAAGAGAAAGGGCCCAGAGAGGGGACAAAATAAACAGGCAAGTCTGACCTGTGGGCAAAGCCACCAGAGGGGAGGCAGCCTGAGGCAGAGGAGGCCTGCCCCTCCCTTCTAAGACAGGAGCACCCGCAGGAGGAGCTCGGCTCAGCCACTTCCTCCTGCACCGGGAGCTGCCCCAGCCTCCAGAGAAGNTCCCTGCACCGAGGACAGCAGCTCCTGGGAGACTTCTCTGCAGGTGGCTCTGGGGGGTCCTGCTGAATTCTGGCAGCCCCAGTGACCTCGTTTCCTGAGCCACATCTGTGATAAGATGCTCCATTCACTGGGTCTTCAGTCCCTTCTGGATGCCCTGAGCACAGGCCAGTCCCAAAGGCCCTGTGACCCTGCTTTCTTCCTGGTCCAAGAGGAAGAACGAAACCACACAATGACAGCCTAAAGCCCTGATGGACATAAAGCAGGAAGTTGGGCAACCAACATCTTCTGATTCCCACATGGAGATGTGTCCCTCCAACAACCCAGCCGGGGGCAATGCTGGATTTCATCCCCGGGAGACGGCCTGAGAGGCTGCCATGGGAGCCCAGTTAGAGCAATTCCTTCTTTGACCTGAAAGAGCCTCCAGGTGCATTTAACTTTCTAAAAGGGGCAGGTCCCCAAAGAGCTCAAATGGGGAATGATGCGCCAACCTGGCCAATGCCCTGGGCGCCTGGGCTCTCTCTCCATGTGATAGCTCTGGCAGCTCATCCCTGCCCCAGAAGCAGTAACTCCTTCCTGGCAAACCCAAGCTCAGGGTTGGGTGCTAGTGGTGGGCAGGAATGGTGGCTCCTTACTACCGCCCTGCCCTGCTTGCTTCCGGGCAGAGCATGATAGTTTAGGAGACCTTTTCTATAGGCTCAGGGTGGTAGCAGTGGCTTCCAAGTTCCAGAAGCTGAGATCAAAGTCTCGCTCAAAACAGAACCACCGGCCACCATGGTTTCAAGGTAAGGTACCTGGGGGTGGACCCCAGCCCAATCCTAAGATGCCTATGAAGATACACAAGGGGACATGGTTCTGAAGGGAGCAAAAGCAGAAGTGACATGGTCCTAAAACTCATTCTGGAAGAAATGTCCCGCTCTCTGGAGGGCTCTAGTGATAAGCTTTGACTTCTAGAAACAGCTGGGTGTGATGGATGATTGGCTCCTGTTCATGGTGGGGGTGCAGGGCTGAGTAGGTGAGAGCCTCGCACTTCTGGCTGTATGAAGTCTTCACCCGGCACCAGGGTTACTTTTCAACTGCAAACCCAACTACAGCCAGCTGGCCCGGGGTCCCCCAGCACAAGCCCTGATGATAACTTGCCAGAAGTGGCTCCCTTTAGGGGCTGGGACCTGGCTCGGGGTAGAGCATCTGCCTGGCATGCATACGGCCCTGGGTCAGCTTCCCCAGCACATGAAAAACAGGTGAAAACAGAAGGTGGCTCCATTTACCTTTTTCCACGGTCCCATCGCCATCAGACAGAATCACCCAGGGCACAGCCTTCGTGCCTTCGATCTGGTAGATGACCCCCGTGCGGTCATCCACAGAGTAGAGTTTCCCATTAAAGACGACCAGATCAGAGAGCTCCATGCCCCTTCCCTTTTCTGCCAGGTGGGACTCTAGGATCCCATGGTCTTTGTCCCACTCAATGGTCACTTTATCCCCACTGTCTGACAGGGTCAGATAGCCCTTCTTCAGGTAACTGAACCAGGTGTTTTCCTCCTGGGCCTTAGACTCTGTGTCCAGGTCAGCAATGACTGCAATTCGGTACCGAAGTCCACCTGGTGTCCTCTGGGGGGCCGAGAGGGGGTAGGTGTCATTGTAGTGGGCAGCAGGCATCTGGCCAAGTCTCCAGTTGTGTGCATTGTGAGCAAGAGTCCTGCCCGGGGCTGGGCGGTGGGAGTACAGCAGCCAGAAGAGGGCTGCGCCCACGAAGGATGTCAGGATCACCCTCCAGCGGGGACGGAAGCGGGGATCTGCAGCCTTGGTCATGGACGCCAGCACAGGAAGTCCCCCCACACTTATCCGGAGGGAGTGCATAGGCTCATTCCATTCCAGGTGGTCAGAGGGCTGGATGGGCATCAGACTGAGCACCGGGCAGAACCTGCACCCCAAGGAGAGAGGAGAGTGGTCAGCAAGCAGGAAGGACATGGTCTCAGCAGAGTGTCCAGGCTGCAGTCAGGCTTATCCAGAAGAAACGGGCTTTCGTGGCTCTGTCAAAACCTGACCCCAGCAAGCTTTATTTACTCTTATTCAGCAAGACAACATCTTTTTAGAAGAAAAATTATCCCCTGTCCCTGTCCCAGCTGGCAAGACATAAAGATGAGCAAGAATGAGGGGTTTGGGGTGGGCTGGTGTCTTACAGACTCTAAAGGGGAACAAACAGGGGAGTCAAGTGGGGAAGGGAGCAGGGCAACAGAGGGGGCACAGACCCAAATGTCACCTCCTATAAGCCCTCCCCATGTTACACAGCGGGACTGTTAATTTCTGCCTCCACCTCAGCACCCCCAGCTCCCAGTCAGTGCCCAGCACAGACTGGACAGGGGCTTAGTAGGCGAATGAGGCTTTACTTCCTGGGCCAAGCCCATGAAATGAAAAATAAAGCAGATGGGAGCCAGGCAGAAGACCTCCACCGACTTGATGTGCGGCTGGAAGCGACTCCTCCCTGGCGCCTTCTACTAACTTCCACGACTGCAGGGACAGAGTCCGAGCCACTCCTGCTGCTGGGGGCCCAGCCTGTGTGTACACAGGCTCCAGAGGACTGCTGGGCTCACCCAAGGCCTTGGCCAAGCCCTGGGCCCCTCCCGGGCCACACCCCAGGCAAGTTCAGGGTTGGGCGCTGGTGGTGGTGGGCAGGAGTCGTGGCTCTTTTCCACACCCTCCTTGCTTGCTTCCAGGCAGAGAGCGATGGTTCAGCGGGACCACAGAGGTGCCAGGCCAGCATCAGCATTGCCCCCCTCCCTGGAGTGGGGAGCTGCCTGTCTCCAGGACAGTTGCCCAGTGCCATCGAGAAGCTGCTCCTGGCTCTGCTGGGGACACAGCTGGCCACTGCTCCTGGCCCTTCCACCTTCAACTTAAAGCAGTTCAGTACCTCCCTTCTGGATCAATGGAGCATGTCTGCCACCTCAAGAAAACAGGGAACAAAACACATGTGACTTCATGGGCAGCTGCTGTTCTCACCGCCAGGCAACATCTGGGAATGGTCTGGGCACCCCAGCAGCTGTGTGTGAACCTTGGGCCCTTGTGCACCTGACCACGAGGCACCCACATCCAGGCTGCAGGCCGTTTACAGGGCAATGCCCCACATGGAAGCCTGCACCTCACGCCCTCTCCTTGGACAGTCGGGTTTTAGCCTGCAGGGCCAGGTTCAAGGGTGAAGTGTGTGCATGAGGTCTGCTATTCTGAGCAAGAGTGGGAGAAGATTCCAGGCCCCTAAGGGGCTATGGCAACCACCTCACAGGGTGGGTCTCTTGGGCAAGGGCTGCTTCTTGGCAATGGCCACAGGTGGTCACTGTGGCCTTCCTGCCTGGAGGACTTTTCCCTGATGGGTTCTGTTTCTCCCTGTCCCTTTTTCAACCCTAGGGCTTCAAACACTGGCCAGGCCAAGAGTCCCAGCGGTTTATCCTTCGCCTGATGTGACCACTGAGCTCTGAATTCCTCCATCTCACCTCCTATGCAAAATGCTGCCTGATTTCCAACATGCATCTTAAACATGATGTTCCAAAACATAAGTCCTAGGCCCCCTCCCCTCAAGCCCCTCACCCCATCTTCCCACGAATGGCATGGTGAGGAGGCTGCCATATGCACAGCTGCCAAGCAGAGACTCTCACCAGAACCTAGGAGGTGAACCTTTCTGAGTGGGTGTTACAGTTCAACGAAAAGATACCAACCACCACAGAAATCCTCAGAGTGACCTGATCCCTCCCTTTTCATTCCCAAAGTCCACTGGCAGAGCTAACCATTCAAAACTGGCCTCCTATCCCTGACTCCAGTCCATTTCTAGGCTCAGCCCTCACTATACCACGCCAGCAGCCTCCCTCAGTCCCTCTACAGCCACTGTCCTCCCTGGCAACCCATTGCCACCCAGCAGCCTGCACCACAGCCTATGGGACCTTCAGGCTTCTCGTTCCAGGAACACAGTCCTGCAGCCTCCAGTGCAGCCCTCCCCACTCTCCACCACCTCCTCTGCTTGCCAGCCCCAGCCATGCTGGTCTCCTTTGGTCCTGGCTACCACAGCCCTCATCCCCAGGGCACAGCTTCTGTTCCCCTGCCTGGGACACTATGGTCCTGCTCTTTGCATGGCTAGGTCACTTCCATCTTCAGGATTTTCTGAATGTCCACTCCTTGGAAAGACCATGTCCCTCCTGCCCTCCACCATCTGTAGCCTTATGCAACTGTTCTTGCTCTGCCTTGAATTCTGTGCGGGGAGTTGCTCTGCTGTCCCTCACACTCAGCTTACCACTGGGCAGCTGGTAGAAACTTGGTGCACATTTGCCAGAGGAATGAAAAATAAATGTCGTAGTTGGCCATTATTCAACTGCCCCTCAAAACCCTGTCTCCTCTGTGCCCCCAACCTAGTCATCCTGCAAACTCAGCTTGAGATCAAGTCCCTGACATGTGACCCGTTTAGCTGCACATCTGAGCTGCACGTCCAGGGAAGATGGCACCTGCTGTCACACACTGTGCTGCCGTCCTCCCTGGCCCTGGAGCCCCTGCAGGTATTGCTGCTCAGCTCTCTCGACATCCCTATGTCACCAACCACATCTCCACCATTCTTGTCAAACTTCCAGCCCACTGCTCCCAGCAGCCCCTCTTGCAGCAGCTGAGGCCTGGGTGTGGCCACATCCCTACACTTTGTGTCAGGGAAAGGGTTTCCCTCTGCCACTCAGCTCGGGGTCCCCAGCAGGCTGGGTGCTGCTGCCTCCTCTGGCTCACCTCACTCACTCTTCAGACTATTCATGGGACACAGCAAGTACTGAACTTTGGTTTGTGGACGGCAGATCTGTGAACCCATGAAGGGGGACAAGTCCTTCCTGAGCCCCTGGCACCTGTGTCACCATCTCAGAAGAACACCCACACTCACTGGTCCCCCTCTCCTTGGGCCGCTGCACAGCCTGCATCTGAACTTCCTGCATCTTCTCTGTGCCTCTCAGTGCTCTGTCCCTCCTAAAACCAGGGGGCCTCTCTGCTGGCCCCTGGGGCTGGCTTCCCTCTCTGCCAAGTGTACAAGCTCAGTCACTACCTCATCCTCTAGCTCTCCCATGGCTTGACATCTGCTAGGAAGGCCCTGCGCCTCTGTGGCCTACACCCCCCTGAACTGCAGGCCAGTTGAGCAGCCACATTCCAGGTCCCTGGGCACTAAACAGATTCCTCTACAGGAATTTACTCTCCTGGCTAAGGATGGGCCCAACCTCGGGAGTCACCTGGAGCAGTAACAGCTTTCTGGTTTCCATACACCCAGGCAGGCACCAGGCCACTTACACTGCCCGTCCCCGCATCCTGCCTAGTCCTCTCAACCTGATAACGTCCGAGGGCTCCTAATGACCTAGAACTTGCAGGTCAAAACTTGCCATTTCTAGTTTTCAGACCTCAGACAAGGGACTTCCCAGACCTCAGACAAGGGACTTTCCTCCCTGGTGCCACACTGAAGGGAGAGGGCTACCCCGGCCTGACTGCCATCTTTCCTCTGAAAAGCACTGTTTACCTACTTCAGCCTGTAGAGAAGGCCGGAGTCTTCAGGCCCAGCCTCCCTTGAGTGCTCCACCGGCACGACACAGGGTCACTCACAATTCTAGACTCCAGGTGTCTAGACCCTACTCAGGGTGTTTCCTCCACCGGGGATGCTGGTCTTCTCTGCCCACAAGGAACCACAACTCCCTGGAAGTGCCAGGACAGCCCTGCTCCCTGCTCCCTCCTCTCCTGCCTCGTGTCTGAGGTGAGTACTCCTCCACAGGCCCCACCCCCAGCAAGCCTCCCTCCTGGAGGAAGCTGATCCTGGCCCCAAGATACCCAAGAACTGGGGCTGGGGTTGTGGCTCAGTGGTAGAGCACTTGCCTAGCATGTGTGAGGCACTGGGTTCGATCCTCAGCACCACATAAAAATAAATAAACAAACAATTGCCATTATTAAAAAAAAATAAGAAGAAGAACCTAGGAGAGTGACCTTGTATGGCAATGTGAACTTTGAAGATGTGGTAAGGATTCTGAGTTGGGAAGGCGGTCCGTAGGCCCTAAATGCAAGCACAGTATCTTTTTATAAAGGGGAGGCAGGAGATCGATGTAGACAGAAAAGAAGGCCAAGTGACCTCAGAGGAAGAGGTAGGGTGACATGGCCACAATCCAAGGAACACCTGGGACCCCCTAAAACTGGAAGGACAAGGAATGGATCCTCCTCTAGAGCCTTCGGAGGAAGTGCAGCCCTGGGGACACCTTGATTTTGACCTAGTGGATTGATACTGGTTTCAAGTTCTCTGGCTATTCAATCTCCATAACCTTGAGAGAAAAAGCGTGTGCTTCCTTAAGCCACCAAGTGTGTCACCTGCTAGGGCACCCTAGGAGAGGAAGACCCTCCCAACAGCGTCCTTTGTGCACCAGCACACCACACAGCCCAGCCTGGCCAGGTGAGCTCCTGGAGGAGGCTCTGCCTCAGCACAGGACCACCACGGCCACAAGACGGGAGGTCTGGCCTTCCAGAGTACCTTCCTTGCCTCCTTTAGCACCCAGGAGTTGCTGTGTTTTGCAGAAGTCTCCCTTGCCTTTGTTCTCCACGGCCCCACACTGGGTTCTGCCCGAGGCTGACTCTGGCTGCCTTGGCTGCCCAGGCCATCAAGCCAGGGCTTCCAGGGCTTCTGGAAGCTTCATTTAAAAGACACACAGCCTGGGGATGTGGCTCAATCGGTAGCGTGCTCGCCTGCGGCGTGCTTGCGGCCCGGGTTCGATCCTCAGCACCACATACAAACAAAGATGTTGTGTCCGCCGAGAACTAAAAAATAAATATTAAAAAATTCTCTCTCTCTCTCTCTCTCTCCCACTCTCTCTTTAAAAAAAATAAAAAATAAAAAAATAAAAGACACACAGCCACCAGCAACAGAAGCCAGGGCCGATGAAAGACAAATGGACAGGGGCTGGTCCCAGAAGAAAGGAGCTGAGCCTGTCCCCCTCACACCCTTGCACCCTCAAAGGTGAAAGAAGCTTGTCACCCCCACCTGCAGCATGAAGTTTTCATAAGGAAAAAAAGAACAAAGGCTGCAGTGAAAAGCCCCAGGTTCCTGGGCAGCCAAGTGCACCTGGCAGGGGGCCTGCAAACAAGTGTCACCCAGGCTCAGAAGCCTTCCAGGACCGCACCCTGCTAGCCGGCTTCTTCCCATGTTGTTGGTGCTCCCTGGAAAGAGCAACCAGAGCACCAGCTACCTTAGAGGCTCTGGCTCCCGATTCCTCTACCCCTTTTCTAGCAGGCACTGAGAAAGGCTCACCGACCTTCAGGCATTTCGGATTCCTTTACCAAAAAGCCAGAAACAGCAAGGCTCAGCAGTGGCAGACACAGATGTCTGCCCACTCCAAAGGATGTTTTTAGGTAGCATGGGAGCAGCGAGGAAACAGGGTGTTTTTCTCTATGCACACCCAGGAGGCCACCCAGGCTGTGTCCCTATCCTGGGAGTGAGTAGCTCCTCCACTGTTAGGAAGAGCCGTGACTCAGAAGACACCTACCTCCATGGAAACCCCAGGCCTGCACCCACTCTCCACCGTAAGCAGAGGGATCAGGGGTGCCTACACAGCAGACAGCCGGCCGGTCTACGGGTCTCTCCTACTTCCTTAAGAAGTGCAATAAGGCAGGTGGTAGAGCAAACAGGTTTAAGGCACTGTCAGAGCAGACTCCTCCCTTTCAGGATCCAGGCAGGGCGGGTCTCCCAGTCCCTCACTCCTGCACCGGAGAGAATGCGCGACGGCAAGTCTCACAGAAAGGGACACTTGCTTACCCGCGCTACTGCCCTTGAGCCCATTTCAAATCTGGACAGGTGGGCAGCACAGGAAGTAAGAGGAGTGGTGTGGGGACCACGTTCCCGTTGACCAAGGCTGACTAACCGCATTCTTGACCTAGAACCCATGCAGTGTAGGTTAAAATCCTTTACCCAGGGTTTCAACAATCCCTGATGGACCCAATCAGGGCTCATTCCAGACAGTTCAGTCGCACCCTCATGCTTCCCTCAGTGTGGGCTCCTGGGACAGGCGGGCAGTAGACCCTTGGAGCCACTCCACTTGGCCTGGCCACTCACCTGCACTACATGCTCAGAGCTCAGTCACCCTGCTCAGTGTGAAGCCAGATGTCAGCTCCTTCTGACTTCCCACAGCATCTTCCCCTGCCCACTCAACTCCGGGACTTATTACAGAGAAATAATGAAGATTAAAAAAGTGTGGACCAAAAGAGGAAAATGAACAGCTTCCCAGTTTTCTCTAGTATCAAGATTGCTTTTTCCTAACCAATACCTTGGCTCAATGAAAAGGAAAAGCAACATAAATGTTCTTAAAAATCAGTACAAAAGTTTTAAATTCCCTTAATCTTGGCATTTGACACAAGCTTCTGGGGAAATCTCAATCCGCAGAGGGCACTGTCCCCCCACATCCTAGTACCATTCCACAGATAAACGACCTCCCAGTGGCAATGACCCACTTTACACTCTGGACCCAGCTGCAGATCCCAGCTCACAGCACACGCTAGAGCATCTGCATGCCCATCCCACGCAGCTATGGGAGGGCCATCCTCACTGTGGAGGACCTTCTCAAACAGAGGTGACCGCCCGTGTGTATTCTTGGGAACCTGTATGTGGGGCCACATGCAGGGAGGGGGTAAAACAACACCAGAGCAAGGACAACTGCTTCCACTGCACCCCAGGACTCTCCTCACCACTCCTGTGCTCAGGGTGGCACGACATGTCAGGCACACAGGTGACAGATGGGCAAGCATGTTCTCCTGTACCAAAAGTTTAAGCCCACACACTCACTAAGTTGCTCTGGGCTGCGAAAACCCAGTCACACCCATTGGGCCCATTCAGTTGCAAGATTATGATTTTGTCCACCTCTTTGGATGTAACATAAGCTTTGGGGATCGGGTCAATTTGGACAAGAAAAAAAGTGACAGACCTAGAGTATTGTTCCTAGACTGTTGTGGTGGCCTTGTGACAATGCCTAGACAAATCTGTGCTTCACTTGAGTTCTCTTCCTGAGGACACGCTGAGCCACATGCGACAGGAAACCCTTGCCTCATCCGGAGAGCAGGCTGGCTCCTCCAATCTGCTTTCTACAGGGTTTTTGGGCACACAGAGAAGGCTCACTGAGGGCAGTGGGTAGAGGCCCCAGGGAGACCACTATGCCAACAGGCTCCAGCTGAACTGTTATGCTGAGACCTAAGGAGGAGCTAGAAGAAGGGTCTGCACCCCAGACCAGGAAGACAGTCCTCAGCCAACATGCTCACAACAGGAAGGAGCTGCCAATTCAGCTCCTTCAAGGCTGCAGCACATGCTCCCTTGTCACACAGGTCCTTCTGAGATCTGGTGCTTTTCTCAAGTTTTGGCCAGTCAAATCCCCTTGACACCAGCAGACGCAGGTTCCAATCCTGTGCAGTGTTGAGAACATGGTGGAAGACGATGCCAAGCAAACCCCAGAAGGGAAAGAGAAATGGAGCTGGCATGCTAAGGGACCAGTTTTCCTGAAGGGGAGAAGATGCCTGGGGGAAAAAGAGTTTGCTGGAGGTACATGGAAGAGAGATCACGGTGGCCCTGGGATAGACCTAGGAACAAAGGGAAACGAGAACTGTTCAGACGGAGAGAAGCAAAGGCACCAAGCCACAAGAATGGGAAAGGGGTGCCAGTCCCCAGGGATGGGAGACTCGGGCTAGACTGGAGGGACAGAAACGGCGGGGAGGGAGGACAGTTTGCGAGTAAAAAATGGAATGAGATGTGCTGCCTAGAGGAAGGCTGGGTCTTGGCTACGGGGTCCTGGGTAAGGAAGAGCGAGCGAGAACTGGGGCGGAGCAGGATGCGGCGTGACAGGTGGGAAGAGGCGGGAAGGGGCGTCGCCCGTCAGTCGGGAGAGGCGCGGCACAGGCCGGAGCAGGCCTGGGTTCCGGGTGGCGAGGAGGGAAGGGGACGTCCCCGCGCAGGGTCCCGTGAGAGCCGGGCGGGCCTCCCACCAGGCCGACGGGAGGGCACTGCGCTGCAGTCGGCGGGGAACGTGACCCGCACTAGACGCGAGAGGAGGCGTCCGCCCGCAGGGCCCCGCTCGCGCAGGGAGCCCGCGGGGCCAGGGCCGAGCCGCGGCTGGGTGGGGGCGGCGGCAGGCTCCGGGCCGCGGCGATCGAGGGCGCCGGCCCGCGGGCGCCCGTCACTCACCCGCTGCCGGCCTGGCTCCGGTGCCCTGCGGCGGCCGCCTCGCTGCGCAGGGCCGGACGCGCGGGCCACCACTTCCGCCCGGACGCGCGTTCCCGGCAGCCTCTGTTCTGCGCGTGCGCCACATGGTTCGGCCGCGCGCTCCCGGCGGCCCCGCCCCACCCAGCCACGTGTTTCCGGCTGCGCGCCTGCGCGCCGGGCTGGCCTGCAGATTGGACGGCCAAGGCTCAGGGGCCGTCGGCCCCCAGCCCCTTGAGGAGCCCTGGCCCAGGACTTCCCGGCCCGTCTCTGCGGGCGCTTCAGGGGGGCCCTCTGCCCCAGTGCAGCTCCCGCCGCCAGCGCCCGGGAGGCCCCCAGGAGCGGGTCCTGGGCGGTGTCCCCTGCGCCCCGCGCAGAGGGGTGCGGGCGCTGCTCTCCTACCTTCCCTGCCCCGAGGCGAGGGCTGCTGCTAGTTTCACGTGGTTCCTCTGGCAGAAGCTTGATGATACAAAGTCCTGAACACATAACACTAAATTACCTGTTTAAAAACTTTATTTTTCAAGTGACAGCGACCTCTACCCCCCAGGTCTTGGATTGAACCCAGGGCCTAATGCATTCTAGGAAAGGGCTCTACTACAGAGCTGCACCCCAGCCAGGTAAACTTCCTTAAAAAAAAGAAGAAAAGGACAGAAAGTGTGCTGAACCCACTGTCTTTGTTGAGGGAAGCTACAAATCTTTTTTTCCTTTTTAATTTTTGTAGCTATTGATGGACCTTTATTTTAATTATTTCCGTTGATGAGAATCGAACCCAGTGCTTCACACATGCGAGGCAAGCACTCTACCACTAAGCCACAACCCAAGCCCTATAAATTCTTGAATTCATTGATGTCTTGCTAAACAGAGTTATTGTAAATTATCCAAATCTTTTAATTACTATGATATCTACATATGCATCCCAGCTTGGAAATGACATTGTTCCTGGTATCTTTAAAGCTCTCCAAACCCTTCCCATTCCCAACCCCTTTCTACCCTCCAGAGCTAGCCATGATCCAGAATGTTACTGTTGATCATTTTCTTGCCTTACTTTATGGTTTTTGCATATAGGTGTGAAACTATATTGTTTAGTTCTACCTATTTTAACCTTTAAAAACAACATGAAACTACTATGCATTGGATGACAGATGCAGTTGTTCCATGAATACTATCAGGCATTTAAGTTTTGCTGATCTGCTGCCGTTAAATGTCTTCTCCCTGCCTGATAACTTGGAGAGTTTGAACTATTTATTCTTCTGTGGATGCCCTAATATCTCAGTGCTATTTTTAGGAAATAATTCATCCTTTTCCCCATTAATAGGCAGGTAATGCCAGTTTTGTCATACATCAAGTTTCAGTGCACACATGGATCTATGCAGGGACTCTCACTTTGTATTGATATTTCCGATCTGCTCTGACGCCACTTCATTATTGTCTCATTATATTAGTCTTTATATGTTGTAGAACGTGTCCCCCCATCCTCAACTATTTGGGATGTTGAGTGGAATTGTTTTGAGTCTATCGATTAGTTGAGAGAAATCTGAGGTTTTTATGATGTGGAATTTTCTGCCCAAGACCAATTTGCCTTTCCACTTAATTCAGCTCTTTGCTGTTTTTCAGTGCAATTTGGTTTTTCGCTTCTCATTATAGCTTGGGATGGTTCCAGCTCACCATCGAGAGAGACGTTTCATTCTCTAATCAGTTGCATGGCATTCTGCTGTGTGACTGTGTTGTAATTCACTTTACCAGGCCCCCAAGAGTTCTTTCAGGATACCTGTGATCTTTTTTATAGGACAGCAGTGCTTCGGAGTTGTCCCTGTGTGATTCAAACACAGTTGTCCTGGGTTTAAAGTGGTATTTGCATACTAGGAGCGAACGTACACTCCACAGAGATTGTGTTGTGAAATTGCTGTCCTTGAGGTCAACAACGACACAATTAGGTTTCCATTCGATTTTCATTATTGTCTTTATGTCGTTAGAGATTTTACCATGGCTTCTGTTGGGGCAGAAAGGCATAATACTCCTTGCCTAGCACGGGGGGCATGGCCCAGGCTCCTGGAACAGAAGATAGTAGCAAGAGTAAAGTATGACACATTCAGTTTTGTTTTGGGTCTTCGTAAAACAAAGACCCAAAGACCCAGATTTGATGGTCGAACAGATTTGGAAATGTGATGGGACAAAAGGGGGATAACCTAGAGGGATCAGACCAGGGAGGGGAACCCAGCTACGCCTGTTTGTCCAGCTCCTTCCTCCTGAGATTCGGGCAGGACACTTTCTGAAATGAAGGTCATATAACCTACCATCAGACAAGGTAGATCAGAGAAATTCTTTGTGGCCTGCTTCAGAGTAAAAGTTCTAGGCTTTATGGCTGGCTTTGGGGCAGAGGGATTCTAGCTTCCTCTCTCCAGGGAGAGAGGGGCTGAAGGCCAGAGAGAGGCTGTGTCCAGGCTGCTGCCAAGGCCTTGCGTCTCCTGCGAAGCAGGCAACGTGCACAGCACCTTATCTGTGGCTTTGTGTTCTGAGCCTCCAAACCTCGGGCCCTTCTCTCCTTTGGTTTCCGTGGCACATTTCTTCATGGGCATTCATTCTTTCAGGCAGCCCTTCCACAATCTAGTGCTTAGGGCTGTGCTGGCCGCCAGGGGGCCCTCTCATTTCATCTCATGGAGTGGACTGTTGTGTCATTGTTCTGTCTAAGCCTAGTCTAACTGAAAGCATTCATTACCAAAATAGGGGAGTAAAGGGTTAGAGACAGAGAAACTGAGGTTGAGGGAAATGAAGTGGCTTGATTAAAGTTGAGAGGCATGTAAATGACAAAAGCAAGACTGCAAGGGTAGTTTCTCACCACCCACCTCCTGGAGCCCTCTGGGGAAGGAAGGCCCTCTAGCTTGTAGTTTCCTCCAGGTATGAGCCCCATAAAGAAGCAGATTAACCTGGCCTGTCCTTGCAGCTGTCAATCCTGATCTCCACCTGCCGGAGCCTCCCAGAATAGGGGAAGTGCTGTCCAGGAGCCATGAGCTCGGGCCAGTGGCCAGGAGGCTCGGTGGCTGCCAAGTTTCCACTTTTCTATCTCAGCAACTTCTCCAAGTCTCCATGGAGCCTCTCCCCACCCCTACCCCTTGGCAGTGGGTCACCACCAACTCGAGCCCTTGGGAATGGAATTCAAAAGTTTATAATACCAGTCTCTGCCTTTGTGGGGTAACTGGGCAGCCTGGCCCAAAATAGCTGGAAGGGCAGGATGTGAGAGCTGCAGTGGGAAAACTCACAATACCACTAATGACGCCTTGTGCTTATCGGGAGCCCAGTGTCTCACAGCCCTCAACGTAGCTTTTTCCAGCAATGGGAAAACAGACACAGCAAGTACTGATGACATGGCCTGAGAGGGGGGACAAATTGCCAAGTAGGGGAGGGCACAGAGTGTGCTGCCTGCGCCACAGGGTTCCAGGGAATGTTCCTCTGGGAGTCTCCGGCCTCATCCCACAAACAACCCTGGTCTGAGAAAGGGGGGGCTGCTTGGGAACATCCAGGAAGCTGTAGGGCCTTGGCCCACACATGCGTGTAGATGCAGCTCCCAGGAATTCCAGCATGTGCTTGGTGCACTGCTCATTTGGGGGCCCAAGGAGGTCTCGGAGGGGGCTGGGTGTTTGTGGGTGGCTTTGACTTCTGACCCAGCGTCCCAGGGCTGATGCAGTCTGCCCCCGCACCGCTGCTGCTGGATTGGGTTTTGGTTTGTTCTGTTTTTGTTTGCCCTGACTCTTGTCCTAGCACCCACAGGAAGGTGTTGGCTACACTGAGAACATTCTGGTTCTAATTGCTTGGGGCCTTCACGGCTAGGGATAAAAGACAATCAGGTCGTCTGCAAGAGCATGCACGTTTGCCAAATTTGCTGCCTTTCCTCCTAACAATCTTAAGGCAGAAACGAAGCTGGTGACAAGGGCAGCTGTCTGGTGTGGTGACTCCATTGACTTCCCTCCCTGAGCCTTGGCTGTGTTCTTTGGGAGCCGGCCTTGTCTCTGCCCGTTTGCCTGTTGGCTTAGGCTGTGGGCCACAGTGATATTCTCAACCTGGGTCCCTGCTCTTGGAATTTCCCACACCTCTGAGCCTTCTGTCTCACAAATACCCTGGGAAGCCCCAGGCTCATTTTGCTGTATTTAATATCATGCTGCACCCCTCCCTCCCGCCCCGCCTCCAGTAAAGTGAGTAAATCCTTTTCTAGTCTCTTGGGAAATGTGGGGACTCATCCCAAAGGAGGAAAAGAAAATTATATTGATAACAATGATAATTACCATGAACATTGTAGCACTTTGTGTCTGCCTCACCCACCTTTTTATTAATTGTGAGAGCAACTACAGGTTCCTAATTGCTTCTCCAAAACCCCCCAATACAAAAAGCTCTCAAAAGTTGATTTTTCCTCTAAATGTGCCACAAGTTTAACAGATGAATGTGACTTGAACCATTGTGAGACTACAAGTGGCCTTCATTTATTTCACCACAGAATAGTCCAAATGTCTCGGAAGAGTGCTGCCCAAAGCCCCCTGGTGTGAGGAGCTCCGTGACCTTTGTGGCTTACTCTGAACACAAGTGGCTCAAATGGGTTCCAGATCAGAAACCCTGGGCCCATCTCTGCCTGGTAGGGAAGGAGCAAGGAGATCCCCCAGATTCTCTGCATCCCTGGCTGGGTCAGGGTAAGCTGACCCAGCTCTGGGACTCAGTGCCCTTGTCCAGGTGAGCCTGCTGCAGACGGGCATCACCCTCTGCTGTGTTTCTGAGTTCCACGGTGGGGTGGGGGTGGGGGACTCCAAGTCCTTGTCTTGGAATTATGTTGCAGGTAAGTTTCTTTCAGTTCGTCAATGCCAGAGCCATCTTGCATGGAGGAAAGAGAAGGAGCAACTCTTCTATCTTCTGCATCTTTTCTGAACTGTGCACCCAGCTTTGTGGATTTTGGTGTTGGCCCAGGTCTTCACTAAGTGGAGGCTCCTGGGAAGGGCAACAAGGAGCTTTCCCATTGCATGCAGGGAGTTCCCAGCCCACCAGAGTCCCAGGAGGCTCTCAGTCTGGGCAGCGGTCTCGTGGGGCTGCATAAGATGCTGCCTGCTTGCCTCCTCTGCTTTGCTTGCTGTTTTCCTGAGTATCACGACCGCACAGGCTATTTGGGGACAGTAAATGGGGGAGGTCAGTCTACGTGCCTGGATGGGAAACTTCCTCATGTTACTTACAGGAATGAAGATGAGCTTATCTCTGCATTTTCCTGGATTGATAAGCAATGGAGGATGTAGGTTTTGCCAAGCCTCAGACATGTATGCCAAAGAACATGAGCTGTCCCCGGTCGGCCAGGGCAGTGGAGGCCATCTCTCTAATGGAGGCGGGTTGCTTGATCTCACCAAGCTCCTCCAGTGCTCTCTGGGCTCCAGGGGCTAGGCAGCATTTCTCCTTCACTTCTCCTCCTCACAGGAGATTGGCTCTGGAGGTTGGGGTCTCTGGAGTGGCAACCCCATCCTCACAAGCTGCCACCCCCATCCCAAGCCCTCCTGCTTCTATTGCATCTCCACCCATTCTCGGCTCTGCTCAGATGTTGGCCTGGGCCCAGCCCCGGGGCAAGAGCATGTGCCTGGTGGCATCCTGCTCACACACTCCTCCTCCTCCTCCTCCTCCTCCTCCTCCTCCTCCTCCTCCTCCCTTTCTGTTCTCGAAGCCTTTCCAGATGTCAGTGTGGCCCAGGGAGGAAATTCCAAGGCCAGGAATAGTGAAGCGCAGCCTTTCTGTTTTGCTCCTAACATCCCGAACCAGCATCCTTCTTTCTACATCTCCTGTCCAGATGTAGCCAGAGAGGAGAGATGCCGTCGCTGGAGTGACAGCAGAGCGCAGGTACAGCACCCAGGCCAGGAGCAGAGGGGAGGGACACAGAGGAGAACCTGGGGAGAAGCAGAAAAGAAGAAGGCACACTGTTATCACTGCCAGGGCAGCTTCACTCCTCTGGCCAGACCCTTCCTCTTCTCAAGCTGTGGTAGGCTTCCAGAACAAGCCTGTGTGACTCAGAGCTGGGGCTGGGGGACAGAGGGACAGCACTGGAGAAGCCTGTGCTGCGGTCTGCCTGGGGACTTGTTCAGGAAGAGCATTCATATAAGAATAAGAAAATGTCTGTTTTCCACCTCCAGGAATGAGAGACCTGGAAGAGACGGAGCAGACCCCTGTCCCCTCTGGCCCCACCACTGAACCCACGGGAGGGGCTCCCTGGGGATTCTAAGCGTTCTCAGCAGGGATTGCCCCTCACCTCTGAGCATGGAAACCAATAAACCATCACCTTCCAAACATGCACACGTTTGCACGTGCATGCCCGGACCCCGAGAGCTGTTAGAGAGGGTTTGTAGATTCTCCCAAACCTGGTCCTGGTCATCGGACCCCCATCTGTGGTGTGTCTTAACTCTGCCACAGTTTGGACATGGGGCGGGATATAGCGGGTGCTTGAGCCCATCCCCCTGCCACTAAGTAACTTGGGTTCTCAGCCCTGCTAGGTGCCCCTGCCCTGTGCAGGGCATCCTCGTCCTGGATTCCCAGATAGCTCTGCATCTGGACAGGCCCCAGGTGCACAGAAGAGGCCACCTGCACCCCAGCTGGGCTGGCTGCCCCGGGTGGCCAGGAGGAGGGAGCCGGCAGGGCACACACACAGTTAATCCTCGGCGGCTGCTGTTTGGCTAAAATGCGCTGGGAGCGATCTAGGCTCCTCTGCAGCTCACATCTGGCTGGGTTTGCTCTTTACGTGTTTGTCCTGCTTTCTTCCTCTCTTCTTTACTTTCGAGAAACCACGTTTCCGCTTCTGCCCAAGGAGACCTTGGAGCCTTCGGAGAAGATAAAGGTGCTGGGTCAGGGCTGCTGCTGCTCCAACCTGCCCCCTCCCGTTCTGAGCCTCCTACCCAGGGGACTTCTTTCCCTGTCTCCTTCGACAAGTCTGTGCTTCCCAAGATCGGGCTCTGAGGAGGCTTTGCCGCTGGGAGATGCTTTAAGAGGCGGTGCCGTGAGAGCCCCAGAGAGGCGGCGGGAAGACGCAGCTGGTGCAGCCCTGCTCGGTTCCGAGGGAGGTAGGTGGCCTGGGGCAGGCAGGTCAGAGTGAGGAGGGACTCAGTACCGCCCGCTCCTGTCTTCCTGGCTTCAGCCTGGTTGCTGTAGCAGGACTGGGCAGGACAGAGCAGAGCCTTGCCAGGGGGACCATGGGTGAGGTGGAGGGGCAGGGTGGGCAGCTGTGGCCAAGGGGCAGAGAGCAGAAGTTCTGGGAAGCACTGTGCCTGCTCTTGCTAACTCCCCGGCACAGGCCGGTTGGTTCTGCAGAGAGCCCAGGGGCCAGCGCCCTCTGACGGGGAGGAGGCGGGCTCTTTTGCAGACAGAAGCTGTCGGGAGCAACAGTACCTTCTCCCATGTTCTGTGGGGTGTTTATCTTGCTTCACTCTTCGCTTGGTGCTTTTCTGAGAGTGTGGGAGAAAGAAGAATGGTACCTGTGCCCACCTCTGCACCTGGCAGAGATCCCCCAATGTCACCTGGACCCCCTGTGATCCAGGTCTCTCCCATGCTCTCTGTGGCCCACTTGGGCCCTGCACAGGACAGGAAATGTGGACTTTGGCCCCCTCCTCTGACAGCCTTGGTGTTCCTGGAGGGTATCCAGCTTGGGCAGGAAAAAACAATGACACGTCCCTGGGGATCCTCCTTGGAAGGATCCACTGAGAGTGGCCCTGCTCTGGGACTGCATTGCTGAGCCACTGTGGAGTCTCTGGTTGGTGCATGTCCACCCACCAGCCACCACCCAACTCTCCAGGGCACCTCCGCAGGTACGGGTGTGGTCTCCATTCTGCCAATCCCCAGCTACCCTGGCTGCTTCCAGCCCTGGAGAGCCAGGGGCCTCTGTGTGCTCCCAGCACGCCTGGCAGTCCTGTCCCATCCTGGCTTGGAAGGGTGGAGGGAGCTGCCTCTCTGCCATGGATCTCACCTCTTCCATCTCACCTAGTGTCTAGGGATGGAGGCCACGGGGCAGGCTTTCCTGAACTTTGAAAATGAGACATGTCTTGAGAAATGACTTCCTGGATCCCCAGGAGCGTGATGTCCTTAAAGACTGCTTGGGCTCTGCTTTTTATAGTGTAGAAAGCACACACGTGCGCCCGGCCATGCAGCCCACACGCACTGTCACAGATACACGTGCTTGGCCGGCGTGTGCTGCAGGAAGGGATGTGTCTGCTCCACGAGGCCTGCCCAGGGTCCCTGCTAACCAGAGAGGAGCGGCGACAGGAGCTGGTGGGCAGAGGCTGAGGTCAGTGGCAGCTGCCCCCTCTCCCTCTTAGACCAGTAGAGCCAGAGAGAGCCGCCAATTTGTTGGTTCTTCAACTCTATCAAGGGACTCCCCTGTGAAAAGCTCAGAGGGGCTTGTGGCTTGCCCGAGCCAGTGGACAGAGGACCTCAGACCCTGACCTATGTCCTCAGGCCCTGAGACTGTGTTCAGTACACTCCACGCAGGCTGGGGACACTGAGCACAGCACTCCACAGTGAGGCGGGATCTGAGCTTCTCAAATGTCCCCTTCTCTCCGCTGACAGAGAAAGCCCAGGGCAGGACGCAGGCAGCAGGGCTGCTTCCCAGGGACCCACTTTCTTCCTTCCTTTCCTTCTCCTACCATCTGGAGTCCCCCATGACCCCAAGGAAGGTACAGCAGCAGGGGACAGATATGTGGCCAGGGGTCTTGGGTGGGCCCTGTTCAGCCACAGGACACCATTGCCCAACACTAAGGTGCCCCCAAGCAGGAGCCTGGGAAGCCCAGGCTGTCGGAGGGTGCAGGCAGCGGCCTCCCATCCTGGGGTATAACCTCCGGGCCGGGGCAATCAGGGCAGCCTTTAGTGTTTCTGAACGTGCTCCTTTCTGCAGTTCTCCTGTGCCTCCCCAGCTGTAATTAGCATGACTCATAAGCCAAATATTCTGGCATTGAACTTCACCCATCAAAACAAAGATGAAAAGAATTTCATAGAAATCTGTGCCACAGGGTGTCCTCACCGGACACCAGCCTCCCTGCGTCCTGTCCTCAGGGGTCGGGCCCTTCTGTGGGTCTCAGTTCCTGAGGCCGGGGTGGTGGAGGCCCCAGGGCTTCAGGGAGGGTGGGGGGGACAGCACTGGCCCGAAAGGGAGACATTCTGTTGCAGTCCCCTGCTGCTGGCTGCCCAAGGCCGACTCTTTCCTGACAACCCACCCTCCCTGGAGAGAAAGGGAAGCTGCCTGGGCTCCCTGCCCCAGAGCCCCAGGACACCCAAGTTGGGCGGTGGCCCCTGGGAAGCTTCATCCTGGTAGCTTAACTACTGTGTTGTTTTCTCCCGTTTTACCCATGAAATCTGCCTTCTGCTATTGTCAAGTGACACAAGGCAGCTCTGCCAACAGGACTCTGCCACCTCCCTGACCCCTTATGTGGTGTGGGAGATGGCCTGCCCGCCTCCGAGAGCAGTCTGCCAGAGGACCCAAAGCTCCACATGGGTTTCCTCTGCACTGGGGCTGACCAGCGAGCCAGCCTCTCTAGCCCTGAACCTCAGCCCTGGCCCTGGCCTTGTCCTGGAGGTGCTGAGCTTAACACAGACACGGAGACCTGCGAAACCAGGCCCGCCCCTTCCTCCTCCGCCAGCCCCAGAGCAGGGTTCTGCAGAGCTCTCCCTGGGGGAGGGGCAGTGCTGGGGGCAGCGTGGGCCTCTGAGCCTTTGGGAAGACTCTTGGTCTCTGGATCCTAGTCAAGTTGCAACTGTGCCATTTTGGTGCTTGGGGGTGTGTGTGTGGGGGTATGGGTACATTGGCATCCCCTCAACCCACCCCTCCTTGCCTGTGATCAATTTCCAAACCAGGTATAGATCGGGGCACCTGAGGCCCCCTCACCATCCATTGGGGGTAGGGGGCATCCCTGCCTGTCTCTGAGTCTCCTGCAGATCAGCAAGCCCCTCCTTGGTCACCGCCTGGCCCAGGACAGTTGTCTGGATGTCCACAGGCTGGCCTGGCCTCAGTGTCTGACCATCTTCCTGGCTCCTGTAGGAATTTTCCTTGAAATGAGACAGCGGACAGGGAGGCAGGAGCCCAGGCAAGGCCGAGAAGAGAGGCAGCCAGGCGAGACAGGGATAGGGAAGCCAAGTCCTTGGTGTCCAGGGACAGGTCAGACATACTCCTGGCTGCTGCTAGAGCCACACATGCTGGACAGCCCACACTCTGGAGCTGCTCCCTGCCACCCTTGGGACGTCTGATTACCAGCTACCCTCTACCCTTGGGACGGGGGAAAGAGGGGAAGTCTCCTGGTGGTGGTGAAGAGGGGGTTAGGCAGGTGTAGGCTAGAAGCTAGGCTGGGCCCTGTGACTCTGCCCTGCAAGCTTCTGGGATAGGCCCTCAAAACTGGGGACCAGGCTGGGGACACAGCTCATTTGGTAGAGTGTTTGCACCATGTTTGCTGGGTTCTGGTGAGATATGGGGACAGGGATCTGGATGGGTTCAGGTGGCCATGGGGCTCCTGGACGGGTTCAGGGTGGCCATGGGGGTGAATGTCTTCTGGCATTCACCCCCCTCCCAGGGCCCCCTGAAGTTCTGTCTAGCAGGCAAGGTGGTGGGCCTGTAAGTCCTGTGCGCTGCTTGACTGGCTGAACGTATTGGATTGAGGCAACCCTGGGAATGGAGGCTGCTGAGCCAGGTTGGGGCTGCAGGGAGGCAGGGAGGCTTGAGCCTGATGTCTACCCCTCCCTTTCCCCACTCTCCTTTCTGTTCCATCCTGCGTGTTCCTCCCAAAGGCACCTCCAGTGGTGCCCACTCATATCCGACCCTGGGCAGCCTCCCAAGGAAAGGGCAGGCCAAGCATGCGTGCAGCCCCCTCCTCTGGCCAGCATGGCCTCTTCTCCCACTCCCTCCGGAGGTGGTACTCAGCCTCCCTCCTTTGCAGGGGGCACTCAGGTCCGTTTCTGCTCATCAGGGCGCTGGGGGTGGGAGGCGGCCATCTGCATCCCGCCTGTGTCGTCCTGGCCTTCCCTCTTCCCTCAGAGTTTACCAACCTGCCGCTCTCCCTCCACCCTGCCAGAGCTAGACCCCGAGAAGGCACCGCAGGAGGCCCAGCGTTGGGCACCTCATATGGAAGCTGTGGGAGGGGGCTGGCTGCTTGGTGCCGAACCCAAAGGAGTTGGACTCCAGTGGGGGAGGGGGCGCAGGTTAAGATGCCAGCAGCCTGGCACTTGGAGATCTCAGCACGCTGCGGGGAAGACGCCTCAGAGGGTGCCTGGCATGCAGCAGAGGCACGCTGCATAAAGTCCCTATTGAATGTAGGGATGCAGGCTCAGCTGGTGGCATTCCCTTAGAGCCAAAGGTGGCTGCTGCTGACAGGTCTATGACGGCAGCTAATCCAGCGCACACCCCAAACCTGAGCCCCATGTGCCGGAGCAGCCGCTGCCCGAGGAAGGGTGCATCTTCGTATTCCAGTCCCCAGCTGAGACTTCAGTGTCAGCCAGTTCATCCTCCACACAGCTCTGCCTGAGCCGTAGATCTGCCCGGCCTCGCCAGCCCCGCCCCCATTATCTACTTTTCCATGCATAGTCAAGTTCCCTGGGAGAAGCAAAATGCTCCCTTAGTCTCCAGGGTGGGGCTTATTTGTCATTTTTCCGAAGTGGAAAATAATGTGTATTTACTGTGAAAAAACATGAGACTGTTATAGGGGGAACACAAACAAAGCACAAATAAAAGAAAGCACCAATAAGACAATGTTAGAGAGCCGTGTTCTCATCATGCCTGGACAGTTGCCATCAGCACAGGTGGTGGCCTTCGCATGCTGTGGTTGTGTGTCCACTTGTACATGTGTGCACGCACACTTTCAGCCTGCACTTTCCCTCAGAACATCTTTCCATGGCAGCAAGTGTTCGTGGTTTGCAGCAGTCACTAACTGTAGGCAACTTCCGGGTCTCCTGGTCCATCACCTCCCCACTTGTCTCCACTGCTGAGCTCACCTCCAGTCAGCCACCTGGGTGTTGTGTTTTGTCTTTGGTCTTTTCCTGTGGTCTTGCTGGACGCTCATGTGGCTTGTAGCCTTGGCTAAGGAGGCAGCAGGGTTTGCTGATCTTTGGGAGGCAGGAGGTGCTCTGGGTGCAGATGCAGGAATAGCTAGCAAGGACAGCTCCCAGGCTCACGGCGGTCAGCATTCTGGAGACACGTCATAGTGTCCCCTGGCTCCCTCCCTCCCCGCTCTGTGTTGGACAGGTTTGAGCAGCTCCAGTCTGTAACCAGTCCTGTTTGGATGGTGGCTATGCTACTTGGGATTGACTGAAAGGTGAGGGCGGGGTTCATGCCACACTGGATGTGAGACACTGGATGCTGGAGGAGCTGGGAAAAGTCCAGAGGGACAGATGAGCCCCCCCGTGATTACAGACCTCTGTGCAGTAGACGCTGGTGGCGGGGGGGGGGGCGAGCCACAGCAGGGGAAGGGGGCCTGGAATACTTGCTGCAGGAGGCAGCATCAAGCCAGCTCTGAAGACGCATGGATGGAGAGGTGGCAGGACAAGGGGCATTCTGAAGTGTGACTGGTGTTAGGGACTGAAGGAGGCAGCATGTGGCTGGAGTGAAGGAATCGTATGCGTGGATGACAGGTGGAGGCTGGTTGACAGGCGGAGGCCAGATGACAGGTAAGAGGCTGGGTGACAGGCAGGGGAGGCAGGAGCCTAGTGGGGATGGAGGGTGGAACCCCTTTCTTTGTCTCTGGATGCCCTTGAGCCCAGGGCAGCACTGATTTGCATTTTTAAAAAGTAGCCTCTTAAGGAGTCAGTGGAGGAGACAGAAGGAAGCAGGGAGGCCCAAGGACAGCTGGACACAGTTGGTGGTGTTGGGGACCAAGGGGCAGGGGAGACCTGGGGGAGCTTGGCGATGGGTTTGATGTGATGGGGCACGGAAGGTACTCGTGTTAGTGGCTCCCACTTGTGGCCTGGGTACCCAGCACCTGTGAACGGTGCTGTCTTTCACAGAGCCGCCAGCCCAGGAGGAAAAGGGAGGGCGGGCGGCAGTGAGGAGGGTGAGTTAATTGGGTGTTCACGTCTCCTGGCTGGGCAGAGAGGGATCCAGCAGACAGCTGGAGCCACAGTGCAGGCCAGTCTGTCCAGGGGAGTGTCCAGCCACGTGGAAATGTTCTATCAGCCGTGTTGCCCGCTGTGGTAGCCGGTAGCCACGGGAGTGCTTAGAAAGTGGCCCCTTTATTTTGTTTAGTCTGAACAGATCGGAACAGCCCATGTGCTGGTGTGTTGGAGAACAGGCCTGGCAGCCCCTCGGTGTCCTGGGTGGAAGGCATGACGTGGGCCAAGGCAGCAGAGGCGGGTTTGGGGCGAGAGGCCCTGCAGACCTGGAAAGCAGCTGTGCGTGGGGAAGACCAAGGATAACCCCAGAGGGGGCAGCGGTGCCTGGGGCGGGAGGTGGGGGCATCCATTCCCGGGGCGTTCCCAGCAGAAGCTTTAAAGCTCCCACAGCAGGACTGCAGAATAGAGCTTGATATTGCCAGGTCACAAGTGATCTTGGCAAGAGTGGCCCAGGCTGGACCGGGCAGGAGACAGACCCATGGGTGCTGAGCCAGATCGCATTTCTGACGGAGGAGCCACTCAGTTTGGGCCACCGTCTGTCTCCTGCCAGGCTCCCCCGGAGGTGCCTGTGAGGTGTCCCAGTGCCCCAGCCAAGGCAGCCAGACAGGCGTGGTTTGTGCTGCCTGTAAAGGGCGGACTGCGGTGGGGCTCAGGCCACAGAGTTCTCAGGTTCTTCCCTCCTCGGGAGCCTCTGCCCCCAAGGGTGGCACTGTGCTGGTGCTGGGGTGGTGGCTCCAGCCAGGCCACCTGCAGAGCAAGCTCCCAACTGAGCCACTGGGGCCTTTCCTCTCTCGCAGTTCTCAAAGCAGGATGAGCCCTGCCCCAGGCGTCTCAGCTGGGAGGGGACCTGAGGTCAGGAGCTCTGCTCAAGGCAGTCTTTGTTCCCACTGGTCGCAGCGGCAGCTCTGCGGCTGGGCTGGCCAGGTGCCCCCAGGCCCAGTGCCCAGCAGCCCACGTGGCAGTCGTACTTGCTCAGGCTGGCAGAGCCCAGCTCTCTGCTCCAGGTGAGTTTTCTTGGCCAAGATGCATTGCCCTGGAGAGGAGGGAGATGTTTTAGGATGGGCACGTTCTTGGTGTCTCCTCTCCTCACTGTTAAGTCCCAAACGAAGCCTCACTTCCATCCAAAGGGACCCTTTGTTAGGAACTAGCAAGTAGCCCTGGAAGAACCCACCTCTTCACTCCTGGACTCGGGCTGTGGAGGTAACCCCATAAACCCCCAGACTTTCAAACAACCGAGACAGGGAGCAGTTCTCGGGAGAGGGAAAGAGGGCGATTCCAAGAGGAGCTGGGCCCTCAGGGTTCCTCCAGTGAGGCCTGCTGCCTCCCCTGTGTGGTTAGGAGGGAGAGATTCCCAGGCCAGCCGGGGCTGCCGGTCACACAAGGGACATTAGGTGGTAAAGGGGCTTCTGTCTACTTGTCAACTGGAGGTCACTCAGCCTCCTCCTGCCCATAGCAGGTTTTGGAGTTTGAGAAATGGGCAGTTAATGTGACAAAGGACTTCTGGGGGGAAGGAAAGGACCAAGAGCAGATGTCACACACTGGGGTTGGAGGAACACCCCGATATGGCACTTTCTCTTTCGTGGCCCCCATGTCTGAATCCCACTGCAGGGACTGGAGGGTGCTAAGCTTCTCACCGGGAGGCTGTCACAGGCGTCAGCAGGCCTCTGTGTTAGGAGGATGTGCAGGAGGCAAAGGCAGGGGGGCAGGTGGGTGAGGAGTGGTGTGGGGACCACGTTCCCGTTGACCAAGGCTGACTAACCGCATTCTTGACCTAGAACCCATGCAGTGTAGGTTAAAATCCTTTACCCAGAAGGTGCACGGAAAACTTTAGGGTGGGGTCCAGGCCCTGGAAAAGCCAGAGACGATTGCCTCGGGTGGGCCAAGGTCTGGGAGACAGCCAGACGCCCCGGAGAGCACCTGAGGCAGGCGGATGGAGAGAGGAGAGCAGAGCTGCAGGCGCTCCCACGGAGGCCTGGGAGCTGTACCGGGTGCACGCGAGTAAGGCGTCCAGTGACCCCTAAACCTCTGGCCTATGCTCTGTTCCTAGCTCCTCCTCCCTCCCCCACGACTTCACTTCAGTCTAAAACAGACCTACCTGATAGAACCTGATCAAGTGGCCAGAGTGTTCTCTTCTGCACTTTCCAATATGGTGGCCACTAGCCACAGGTGGCTGTCCAGAGCCCGGAATGTGGCTGGTGTGGCTAGGGAGCGGAACCTTGAGTCATTTTGTGTCTGTGTGCTGGGGATGGAACCCAGGGCCTCACACATGCTAAGTAAGTGCTGTACCACTGAGCTGTGTCCCCAGCCCTAACTTTTGTTTTGTCTTAATTTAAATAGCTACACAAGGCTAACGACCACCACGCCGTTTAGCCCAGGTCTGGCTTGTCGCCCGCTCACCATTTTGGTTCATTGTCTGCCCTTTTGCTCTGGGCTGTGGCTGGGTGCTTGTCTGCTCCCCTCTCTTGATTTATGGCTGCAGTGCTCCCTCTCCCTCTCGCACCATGCCCTGCAGATCACGGCATCCAGTCCACCAGGCCTGGGTTTTGCTGCCCACTGGGAGGGCGGCTCGGACTTGCCTTCCGAGGCTCCTTTCAATCCAAGGAGATTATAGGCTTTCTGCCTCTTGGAACAGCTGCTTACCAATGAGGATTAAAGAAAGAAACAGTGTTTACAAAAGGGTTTTTTTGATGGCACTGGGCAGGGTGGAGCTATCAAGGCAAGATCCAGGCAGGCGGCCTCTGAGCGCCAGGAGTCAACATCAGTACGTGGACGTGGGGCCAAGACCAACAGGGACCAGTTTTAAACAAATATAGGGAAACTTGAACCTGTGGATGGTATTGCCTCCTTAAAGGGTCCGTCGTGGGTCTGGAAGGGTCAACGCATCAGACCTCCTCCGGGTCCTGTGAGTGGCTCCATGTCTCCCTCCCTCCTCCTTCCTCCTGTAAGGGGGCTCCTGCTTGTTGGGGAGGTGAATAGGGTGCATGGAGTGGGAGGCTGGGAGATGAGGTGGACAAACGGGAGCGGAGGTACCATGGAACTGGCTCTGATCCACTGGCTCCCGGACAGTGAAAAGCTTGAGGTCTCCAGTGGCTCTGACCGCAGCTCAGCCTGGAGACAGGGCTGTGTGGGTCCCCACTCAGGAGGCCCCCCCATCAGTCCAGACGCCATGGGGCCACCACCCTGGACTTGCCTTCTCTGCGTAGCCTCTCGGGGGGGGGCCCAGCAGGGAGCCTTCCTTTGCTGGGAATCTCTTACAGTGATCCCGGAGCCAAGTGTGGCTTGATGTTGGGCAATAATGTTTTTGCCCTAAAGTGACTAAGATGATGGTAATGTCGTGACTCTGACTTTGCTATGGGATTCGGTGAAATGGTTGAGATCTTGTGGAAGAGGGAAAGGTTTCAATCTGGGTGTGCGTTGACTCTAAAGAGGAGGTCAGCAAAGACAGCCCTACACCAGCCTCCCTGCCCTCAGCCATCAGCCCCGGCCTCTGCCTGCCTTCAGGGCTGTCACCTGCCCCATGCCATCAATGCCATGATCCCTAACCCAGCCATATCCTGGGCCCCATCTCTTCTGGCCCAGGTGTAGAAAACACCCTTTTGAGGCTAGAAGGAGACGTACCAACAGTCACAGGGGTGCTTCCCTGGGGGCTTGGCACTGGTACTCAGCTGGGGGCAATTTTGCCCCCCAGGAGACAGACATAGGGCAATGGCTGGAATTTCTGATTGTCACAGCCACCAAGAGGACTGACAGCCTGGAGTGAGTAGCCTGGGGCACTGCCAACATCCCAGGAGGCACAGAGGACTCCTAGCGACAGGGAACTGTCCAGCTCACAGTGCCCAGGCTGAGGGTGAACCAAGGTGGCCATGCACCTCCGGTTGTTACCCTAGAACTTTCCGAAATGCAGACATTATTTTGGATTCAGAAAATAAAAGAGTTTAAAGAAAGGAAAACTTCCTTTTAACTGATGCAAGCTTACCACTTAAGAAGGAAAAAAAAAAAAAAAAGAGTAATGACTTGAGGGACCAGGGAAAAACAGGAAACACAGAAATAGAGAAATAAACAGATTTAGAGAACTCAATTTGACCAATGTTTGTGGAGTACCAGTGAAGTCCAGGGCGCTGCAGGGTGCTTGGCTGGTTGAGGGGACAAGGGGACATCCCAGGCCAGGAGGGGGACACATTGGCCTGCTGGGCAGGATCTCACAGGCCAGGTAAAGCTCTCTGCAGTCCAAGACAAGGTGAAGGACAAATTAGGAAGGATGGGGGCTTTCCCAGGAGGGGTCTGAGGAGGCTTCAGGAGGAACATGAGGCGCTCAGGCGGGGGCTGGCAGGGCAGAGGACTTGGGGTCACCGAGGTTGGCTGTCTGAGTTGCAGTGCAGACAGCTCGAGCTGACTTCCCTAGGTCTGTTTGCTCACCTACAACTGTGGGTGATAACGAGCGAGCACTGTCTCCTTAGAGGATGCTGTGGGTGCACACAAGGTCTGGGTGGGGTCGAGATGATCAACGAGGAAGCCTTCTCAGACCAACCTGTAGGGCCTGAGGCATCAATTAAATCATGCATGGACTCTCAGCGCAGCGCTGGTGAGCAGGAGAGAGGAAGACAAGGGCGCTTCTGGTCAAGGAAGAAGAGCGCCCACGGTGGACAGTGGCGGGAGGTGAGGGAACTCAGACCGGCCGCTCCTCGAGGCGTAGGGAAAATGCTGAGCCCTCAAGGCCCTGCCTGGGTTTCATGCAGCAGAAGCTGAGCTGGAACGGAGTCCTTAGGTGTGCATGTGGGCGTGTAAGACCACAGGATGAGGTGTCTGCAGTGACAGCTGACCAGTTGGGACGATGGGGGAGACGTGCATACTCTGTGGGAGAGCCCAGAGAGACAGTGAGGAGCAGGAGGGGTATGAGAATTCCAGTGCATGTTTAGAGGTTCACATACACTTTCTTTGGCAAGTGGGGGCAGGTCCAAGCAGCCTGCTGGTCACTGGGGTCTCTGGGCCCTGAGGCTCCCTGGCTGGTTAGTAGGGACTTGGAGGCGGGAGAGCAGCCCGGTTGCTGCAATGGGGCAGCGGGAGGCTAGGGGGAGGCTGGTGTCCTCTCATCTCGCTCCTCTCTGCGGTGACACAGGGGAGCCGGGCTCTGGGTCTTTCTGTGCCCGAGCTCCAGCTGCAGTGACCGGCGGCGTCCTCACAGACATGGCCTGGGCGCCAGCGGGGACAGCTGTTGGAGCACTCTCTTCAGAGCTCCTCAGTGAGCCCACTCTTGGGGCCAAGGAGCCTCGCCCTGGGGCAGGGGTGTGCCCTTCCCAGGCGACAAAGCCGAGCCAAGGGATGTTGGAAAGAAGGTCACAGCTTCCCAAGAGGAGTCAAAGGCAGCTTTCATCTGGTCTGTAATTACCGACAAAGAGAAATTGTCTCAGATTTTAATTTTCCTTAAACACAAGAGAGAAAAGGAAGGTTGGGCGGGGGGATCTCGGTCCCGCTGGGCTTGCTTCTTCCTGGGCAGCGGAGAGGGTTGAATTAGGTGCCCTCATGGTCCTGGGAGGCGTCAGACCTCATGTTCGGGTGAACAGAAGAGGGTTAGAATGGACCACAGTCGGGTGCCACCGCGGGAGGTTTCCCGCCCACCAGGAACAGCCAAGCGGGGTGACTCCTGATTCCAGGCGCGTGGACCCCAGCTCCCCGAGAGGGTGAGGGGTGACGCTGCTGACAGCCAAAGCAGAGAGGCTCTGCCCCTGTGGGCTCACTGGGACCCCCAACAGTCACCTCTTCCCAGTGGACTCTCTCGGTACTGGAGGGGGAGGGTCTTGCCCCAAGCCTTTGCCAAAAGCACCATGGCCTTGGATGAGCTGTGACTCCATGTCCCCTGAACTGAATGCTGGAGGACACCCACTGAGCACTCCCGTTGGTCAGGAGGAAGCCTGCAGCCCTCTGCCTACCACATGCCCACCCAAGAGGACCAGGGTGGCTGTTGTTGCATGGTGATCAGCCAAACCTGTTGGGATTCCGTCCACTGGCCCAACAGGTGGTAAATTACAACCATCTTCGTGGGCCAGTGGCTGAAGGACTCTGGTTCCTGAGGCTGGGCTGGTATGGACACCACGGTGCACGGTGGTGTTTCAACCCCAGCCCGCTGGGCTGAGGCTCCAGTGGCAGAGTGCCCGTGTGCCTGTGAGTGTGCCCCTGTGTGTGCCCGTGTGTGTGTGTGTGTGCCAGTGTGTGGGTGTGAGCACATGCGAGTGTGCGTTAGTATAAGCACATGAGTGTGTGTGTGTGTGTGTGTGTGTGTGCACCTGCCCAGAGGAGCACAGTGTTCCTGGTGACGTGGGGCTGGGGAGCCTCAGGTTTCTGGGCTCTCCTTTTGTGGAGCGCCTTCCTAACCTCGTGCTGTCCCCATGTGTCTCTTCCCACCAGGGTCAGCAGGAAGATGGGCTCCCAGGGACAGGGACTTGTGCTGGGATGCTGCCTGCTTCTGGCCTTCACCTGTGGCCTGGTCCTGAGCCACGTGCCACGTGACCAGCGGGAGCAGCAGGAGCAGGAGGAGGCCCAGGAGCTGCTGCCCCCGCTGGACCATGACAAGAGGTGAGGGACTGTGGCCCAGAAGCCATTGCAGGAGCTCCAGCTGTGGCTGAGCGAGCCCGGCCTCCCTGGGACATAGGAAGGGTGAACGCTGAGGCAGAGGAGTGGCTCCTGGGGAGGCCGGACCTGGAAGATAGACAGGCCGTTTGTCTCCAGTGGCTCGGGCTCTGTCTGGAGGCGAGGTCGCAGTCCAGCTCTGAAGGGTTTGGAGTTTTGGAGCCACTTCCTTAGATTAAGAGCAAGCCAGGCCCGGCCTGGCCCCTAAGTGGGTCGTGGCCTTCTTGCTTGGCCCTGAGGATGTGTGCTGGAGTCCAGGTACTGCTTGGAGGCAGGAGGCCCCAGCAGAGAGCGAGGGACCAAGAGCAGGTCCTGTGACCCTGACGTCTTGTCCAGTTGCAAGATGGCAGCCGGCGGGCGAGCACCCGCAGGTCAGGCACTGGCTTTCTGCAGGCCGTGAGCGCTTTTCTCTCATGTCTGTGACCCTCAGCAACACACAGACTCCAGATCACTGCGGAGGGTTTTAAAGAACTCACCAATGCTCAGGACTGCTCCTAGACTGCCTCCCATCGAGCACGAGGTCCTAGAGGCCTGGGCATGGCACCATGCTGGGGCTGGGCTTCTTTGTTACCCTGAGTACCAGGCTGTCTTTACTGGGCAGGATTTGGGCACAAGGAGCCTAGTTCCTTTCTTCTTCCTTTGCTATTTTTTTCATTCAACAAATCCTTATTGCCTGCTGCCGTCATGCCGCCCTCAGGTCTGTGGAAGCCGTGAACCCTGGCCTCCAGGGACTCTAAGGGTGTGGGGAGACAGAGGCCCAGGGTAACAGTGCCACAGGCAGGCAGTGGAGCAGCGGTGGGTCTACAGCACTGGGGAGAGGGCAGAAGGGAAGGGTGAGACTCAGGAAGCCCAAGCAGAGGTGGAATGCGGTCTCAAAGGACACGGAGCCTCCCAGGTGCAGGAGGGAGGAGCTGCCCGGCAGCCTGCAGGGTGTGTACCAACGTGTGACTGGCAGGGGAGACAGGCAGGTGGGGGGCGCTGGGGCCCCGGGAGAGGATGGGAAAGGGGCGAACCCGGGTCGCTGAGTCTGTGGGGAAGGGTCTCACCTGAACTTCATCCTAGAGGGAGTAGGGCTCGTGGGGAGGTCTGCACAGGACTGGGTTCCAGAAGGCATGCTGGAGGAGGTGTCAGGACGATGGCTGGCTGCTGGAGGGACAGTTCCAGGCGAACTGTCCACGTGGTGCTGGTGCAGGAGACCCCAGCCCCAGCCCTGGGCACTGGGGCGGGGGCTGAGTGTGATGGTGCAGCCAGGGGCCACCTGCGGGGCTCATGGTGCTGGAAACAGAATTTGGGAATAAAGAATTCCAGGGCAGAGGGACACAGACAGGGGCTTCAGACTTGGCCATCTCTGGATGGAATCTTCGGGCCTTTCTGGATTCTGGGTGGGTTCTGAACTGAGGGCCTGTGGACCCACTTCTAATATTATCTGGGGTTCAAGGTGGGAGCAGAGTTAGACAGAAGCTGGCTGTTCAGAGGCACCCCCCAGAGAGGGCTCAGCCTGGGCCAACGGAGCTGGAGCCGGAGCCAGAGCCCAGTGCAGTGCCAGAGGTGCCACAAGGTGGCAGCATGGAGCCACCACCACCCACCAGTGGCCCAGCAGGTCCTTACGGAGGTCAGGAGGGAAACGGCACCTCGGCTGCTGCTGCCCAGGGTCATCCTGAGCATCAATGGAACCCTCTTGCTTACAAACGCAAGCAGATTACCTTCTTCGATCATAGACATGTGACAAGGACTCCTAGAGTGGGCCTGCGTCGCTGGAGGACCGAGTCCTGCAGGCGTGGCGTTCTCTGGTCACCCCTGTCTGTGTGTAGCCCTGCTGCTCCCATGACCTCTGCCAGCAAGGGTGGGGCTCCCTGTGGAGTTCAGTCCGGGATCCCAGAATCCACCCTGTGCCGCTGGGACCCCGAGACCTGAACATCCAAGTGAGGGAGGGGCAGGGCAGGTCCAGGCCCCCAGACCCCTGACAGCAGGAGAGAGGCCAGGGCCCAGCCCTGAGTTCATGCCTTTCACCCTGATGCTCTGTTCCCACAGGAATGAAGAGAAACATGGAAAATATAGCCCCAGCCAGGGCGGGGAGCCCCCAGCCTCCAGGTGCTTCCGCTGCTGCGATCCTGGGACCCCTGTGTACCAGGCAATCCCCGCGCCCCAGATCAACATCACCATCCTGAAAGGTCAGGGCTGCAGAGACAGGGCATCTCCTGGGGGCTGCCGTGGGCAGAGAGGGAGGAAGACTGTGGGGTCATTAGTCGGGGCTGGGCGGGAGCAGAAGGGCCCCTGGGACAGAAGCGGAGGAGGGTTGTCATCGGCAGGGACAGGAAGACATCCTAGTTTTGAGGGTCTGGCTTGTTTCCAAGAGGAGCTGGCAGGACCAAGACCAGGAGAGGGAGCCTCAGGCTGCTGGGGCCCCGGCACCTGCCCGGACCGCAGGCTTCCAGACTCTGTTTGAGGCTTGGTGTCCCCAGCCTGCTTTCTGAAATTCTGTCCACCCTCCTCCCCCATGACCTTGCACTGCGGCTAGGAACACTGGCAACTGGGTTCTGAGCTGAGCCCTGACATCTGCAGTTCATTTGCTCAGAGCGAGCCTGGGCCTGGCCCCGGAGCCTGTTGCTGGTGGACAAACCCATATGTTCCTTTATCCGTGCCAGGGCTTTCCAGAAGGAAAAAAAATATTGCTTCTGGATTAAAATAGAGCAACCCTTGAAATGGTGCCTGTTGGTCTAACTGATCTGAGAATCGAAGCCCCCCCCCCCAGAGCAGAGGATCGGGCCTCACCGGGTGGGGCAGGAGCGAAGCCCTCGGGTCAGGGTGTGAGGTCCAATCAGGAAGGAGCCCCAAGCTGAGGTGCAGGCCCACAGTGGAGTGGCTTCCTCGATACCCCGTGTCTTCCTGTCCTTTCAGGTGAGAAGGGTGACCGAGGTGATCGTGGCCTACAGGGGAAATATGGCAAAACAGGCTCCGTGGGCGCCAGGGGCCACATGGGACCCAAAGGGCAGAAGGGCTCCGTGGGCGCCCCCGGGGACCGGTGCAAGAACCACTACGCGGCCTTCTCGGTGGGCCGGAAGAAGCCCCTGCACAGCAGCGACTACTACCAGACGGTGGTCTTCGACACGGAGTTTGTGAACCTCTACGGCCACTTCAACATGTTCACGGGCAGGTTCTACTGCTACGTGCCCGGCATCTACTTCTTCAGCCTCAACGTGCACACCTGGAACCAGAAGGAGACCTACCTGCACATCATGCGGAACGCGGAGGAGGTGGTGATCCTGTACGCCCAGGTGAGCGACCGCAGCATCATGCAGAGCCAGAGCCTGATGCTGCAGCTGCAGGAGCAGGACGAGGTGTGGGTGCGCCTCTTCAAGGGCGAGCGCGAGAACGCCATCTTCAGCGACGAGTTCGACACCTACATCACCTTCAGCGGCTATCTGGTCAAGCACGCCTCGGAGCCCTAGTGGCCACCCCGGGGAGACCTCCAGCCTCCTTCCCTCCCGCCCTGCTCCGCGCCCTGCGGGCCCCGGGTCTGACCCCATGGCCTCTCACCCCAGTCCCTGCTTCCTTGGCTTCTGCTCCCCGGGTTTGGCCCTCAACAAGGCGCCCTTGACGGGTGGGAAGCCAGCCTCTGTCGGAGGAGGTCTGCCGCGGATGAGATCACAGGGTGGGGCGCCTGCTGGAACTGGGGGCCTCCAGTTCCCCTCTGCACTCAGCCTTAAGTGACCCGAGGTGCACTGTCCAAGACCACAGCACCCTGCTCCCGTTCCGGGAAGTGACTGAGCAAATGCTTGAGTCGCCAGAGGAGCGCAGCAGGCCCTGGAGGGGAAGGCCAGCTCTGCCATGGCAGCCTTTCCAGCAGGCTGGCTCCCCCTGAGACCCAGGGAGCAGAGCTAACGGAGGAGCAAGGGTGGAGAGCAGGGACTAGGCCGGGGGTCGGGAGGCCACACCTGGCTTCATTCCACTAGGTCACCAATGAACCTTCCTGGGGGACAGCGGGACTGACCTCCATGTCTTGCTAACATTGCTGTAGCCTTGCCCGAGGGCTCAGCGGGACCTCCTGAGCCACAGCGGTGAGGACCAGGGCAGCTCACGTCAGCTCCCCAGAGGGGCAGCCACGCCCTCTTCTGTTGGCTCTGGGCTGGTAGAAGCTGACGGCTTGCTGCAGGCCATGGGCTCCTGACAGTGGCTGGGGACCTCAGGGACCCCTAGACCTGCAGATGTGGCTGTGAAGCCCAGGTATATCCAGGCACCACTCCCCTCCCCCAGGCCACTCTGCGCCCTGCTGGGTCTCCCTGCCCCTGCGCCGACACTGCTTCCTGTCCCTGCTCCCAGATGGGTCAGCTGTGGGAAGTACCAGGCCTGTGGTTTGTCCCCATCAAACCATCTGGTACCACCTCAGAGTCCTGTCTCCTCCCGGGTCCAGGATCCTCTCCAGCATCCACTATGAGGCCAGGCTGATGGTCCATCTAGACGTGTCCATACCCAGGCCTCTTTGACCTGCAGCCTAAGGCCACGTGGGAGGGGCGTCCTCTGAGCCCCAGAGCAGGGGAGAGCAGGAAGGGGCTGGAGGGCTGCCCCCACCTGCTTCCAGAGCTCCATTGGGTCAGTCTTGAGACCAGGGTAGAAGAGAACCCCTGGACCAACCATGGGGCTCAGACTCACACCCTGGAAGGTGGGAGGTCCCCTGAGGCAGGAGCCCCTGCAGCTCTCTGGGACCACCTGGTGTAGGGCAGCTGCCTCCATGGGTGCTCTGGAAGTCCTTGACGTTGGCCCTGCGTCCTGGCTGCAGGCTTGCATTCTCTGATCTTGGGGAACCCGTCAGTCCTCCCTGCTCACGTCCCATTGACCCCCAGCCCCGGCACTCTCTCTGCCTGCTTTAGCCCTGACTTGCTGACCAGGCCTTCCTCCCACCACGGGTGCTTCTTGGTTGTGAACCACCCTTCTTTCCCCTGGAGCCTGACTGCTGGTGTCCAGGGTCTGCAAGTGCCTGCTTTGGAAGGACTTGTGCTAGTCAGAGTCCACAAGGCGCATTGCTTTGGGCGTGGCGGGGCGAGGGCCGCCTGGCCTTACCCCACAGCTCTCAGACCATCAACCATTAAACTTGGAACCATGTTTTTCAGCACCCTGCCTCCTGCGTTTGCTCGATGCACCAAATCCTCCTCCTATTTTCCCCACCCCAGGTCCACCTCTGGCCTGTTGCAGGACTGGGGTCCTTGGCTTTGCGCCCGGGGCCTGCCACACTCCAGATGGCCTTGTTCTTTGCAGGGAGATGTGGTCCCCACAGGTGGGCCCCAGAGCAATTCCCAGAGTGTGGGCAGCTCTGGGGACTTGTGTGAGGTGGCCAGAGGCATGGGCTGCTCTTCCTGACTGGGGCAGTGTCCAGAAAAAGCAGAAGACAGGGAGGTGTCCCCTGACCATGGCTACAACCTGGACAACCGGACATCTGTCCTGGGGCTGCGGAAACACAAGAGCACAAACTGGGTGGCTGGAGAGAACGGAAATGTGATCCCTCAGTTCCTGAGGCCGGCTAGAAGTCCAAGATCAAGGGGCTGCAGGTCTGCCTCCTTCAAGGGCTCTAGGGCAGGCTCCCTCCTGCCTCTTCGGCTTCTGGTGGCCCCAGGCATCCCTTGGCTGGCAGCATCGGCCCCCTTTCCTGAGTCTCCGCTCTCCTCCCCTCCACCCTGTGAGACACATCACTGTTGGAGTCAGGGCCCACCCTAAACCCCGGATGATCTTCCCTTGACATCTTTAAGTTAATTATATCTACAAAACCTGTTTCCCATGAGGGCACCTTCGAGGTGCCGGAGATTGGGACTTGCGTGTACCTCTATTAGGGATGCAGTGCTACGCTCTGCAGCAGGCTGAGGGCTCGACACGCCCCTCAACAGCCCCCAGTAGCCCTGTGGTACCCGAGCAGTGGAGGACAGAGGCTTCTCCTTCTCCTTTTCATCGCTGGCCAAATGGGTGAGCGGCCAGGCCCTTCCCCAACTGCCAGTGGCCAGTGCCGAGGCTGGAGCCAGCCGGCTGGCAAAAGGCTGGCCTCCCGCCTGTGCTCAGTCCTGGGTGAGGCCACGTGGTCATGCCCAGCCTTGGGCTGTGGCCAGAAGGGAGCAGGCAGACACTGCAATCCTGCTCTCTGCGGGACAAAGGGCAGGCCCCACCTCTACAGAGCTGGGGCCACTTGGCAGAGACGTCCTTTCTGTGAAGCTGGGAGTGGGGGCTGAGTGCCTGGAAGGGATGAGTCAGCTCCGTCCAGGGGCCACTGACCACCTTCACCCTTGCCAGGGACAGTCACGGGCCCATGCACCACGTGTTCCACGCTGGCCTGGTTTCCATGGGAAAGGAGGTGGCATCTGCCCCGAGCCCACCTTAGGCCTCTTCCGGCCCCTCCTACTTCACCCCACCCCAGTCCTTTACTTATCTGGTGCTTCCATTGGTCCTCCCGCTCTCCGAACATTTATTTAATTTGTTCCTGCTTTGGGGCACCC
Organism: Marmota marmota marmota; assembly: GCF_001458135.2. Lineage (NCBI taxonomy): Eukaryota > Metazoa > Chordata > Mammalia > Rodentia > Sciuridae > Marmota > Marmota marmota. Next base: position 3,029,170 of record NW_025999895.1, on the reverse strand, counting down.
TGTGTGCTAGGCATTGGGGACATAAGGGCAAATAAGGTATGGTCCTTGCCTTCCGGAGGACTTGCCCAGAGTTGTGACTATAGTGGGACACAGAGGCCAACCTTCTCAGAATTGCACACTCAGTTCCAATACCCTCCCTAGGCAATTTACTTTGACAGGGTCCTGTCCCCATTTCCTGTCACCAGCCAGTGAGAAACTGGCTAACCGTTTCTGCAGAAGACCTGATAACCCAGGCGCAATACAAATATTAGTGTTTTAGCGAAAGGACTGAGACTGAGGAGGGGGCAGAAGAAAGAGCTGCTGACAGGAGGACTTCCCTGAGTCTTGGCAGCCAGGGCTGGGCCGAGGGGGTGATTTTCTGTGGGTTCACCTCGACAATACGCTGAATGATGGGAGGCTGGATAAAGTGAGCCATTTTTCCCCCAGATCGTGGTGGAGGGAGATGACCCAGGACGTTACAGAAAATCATACATAAAGCCAGAAGTCTCTACGTGCACAGAACAGAGCTGGGCCTCTGCCTCACCCCAGGTACAACAGTCACGTCAAAATGAACCAAGGCCTACACGTGAGAGCTGGATCCCGAGCGCTGACGTCCTTAGACGTGAACCTAGGCTCCAATCACTCTTCATGACCTCGGGTTAGGCAGCCGTTTCTCAGACATGACTCCAAAAGCACAGAGAAAAGAAGAAAAAAGATGAACCGCGTGTCATCCAAATGGAGAACGCGGCTGTTTCAAAGGGTTCCACCCAGAAAGCGAGGACAGGCCGCGGACGGCAGCAAGTGCTTTCAAGTCACATCTGATCAGAGACTTACATGTAGATACACAAGGAACTCTTGCCACTCAGTAATGGAGAGACATGATCCAGTTAGAAATGGGCAAAGATCCAGTTAGAAATGACCCAGTGTTCACCAGCCCAGGAATGGATAAACCAGATGCGCTACATCTACGAAAAGAATATTACTCAGCAATAAAGAGGAGTGACGTGCCTATCCTGCTGGAACACGGACGCACCTCAGAAACATTATCTGGAGGGAAAGAAGCCAGACACAGAAGGCCACCTCCTGTGTGATCCCACTTACCCAGCACACTCAGCAGAGGCAAATCTGTAGACACAGGAGGCGGATTAGGAGTCCCCTGGAGCTGGGGGTGGGGAGAAGGGGAGGAGTGGGGAGTGAGCTAGTGATTTGTGGTTTCTTTTTGGAATGATGAAGTGTGCTGAAATTGATCATAATAGTGGTCGCACAACTCGGTGATTATACTAAAAACCCTCGGATAGTTGTACAGTATGTGAAAATGGTTATAAACACGAAACAAAACAACAAAACCCCACATAAAAAGAGGAACAAAACATCAGGTCACCCCACCCTTGCCGACTGAGTCTGGGACGTCCTGGAGTTCCCGGGTTAGACCCTGCAGTGTCAGTCCCATGACTCAGGCCTTGGCTCCGGACGGGCTGGAGGGCAGGGACCCGTGAGGTAGAAAGGGAGAGTCAGGGCCAGTTCTTCCAAGAACATCGTTGAACAATCATTTTGAGTCAACTGATGGGTGAGATCACTCAAGTGCAAGAGGCTGACCGCGGTGCCAGGGGGAACATTCCAGAAGGAAGGAGTAACGAGGACCACGCCTTTCTCTCCAAAATCCTTACACAGCTGGGAGAGACACGGTGACCTCGAGTGCCCCTGCCTCCCCAGGCCTCAGAATCCAGCCCTCCTGGGGCAGGAGGGAGCCCAGCCCATATGCACAAGAGTTTCCATTTTAGAGACTGCTACAAACAGCGTTAGAAGTCCATATGCTCTGGGTGATTAGGAAGGCTTCCTGCCTCCACAAAGTGTCCCTCCAACTGGTCAGTCGAGATGCCACTAGGTCAGCTGTGCACGCGGCTCGAGATCTGCTTACTAAAGACACCCAGCAAGAGCGTGCCAGCGCTCCACGAGGGATAGAGCTCACAGGAGAGGAGCCCCCCACCCACTCAAATGGCCACGCTCCTGACGTCCAGAGAGATCAGAGAACACAAGCCTCATAATTGTAGCAGAGGACTTTAACAACGATAAAGAACCGAATGGAGAACGCTAGGAGTGAAAAATTAACAAATAAAACTAAGAACTCGATGGGTAAATGTGGCCGCTGATCTTACAGAGCTGCAGAGAAAAATCAGTGAATTAGAAGAGGATCCAAAGAAAATACCGGGAAAGATGTGTGGAGGAAGAAAAGGCTGGAGAACACAGAACAGGGGACACATCTGAGCCCAAGTAATGCAGGGAAACCAGGCTGGTGTGTGGGGGCCGACACCAAGGCCAGAGGCACCGGCAGGCAGACCAAGGAAGAGGCCGGCGGACTCAGGACTGCACCCAGGACTGCACCGAGTGCAGGGGACGGGAACTCACGGAGCAGCAGTGAGACAGGTGGACCCTGTACCCCGAAGCTGGAGGAAAGCGTTTATTCGGTAAGCTAGACCAAGGGGGACTGCGGCCAGCCGGAAGGCACCTGGCCTTTCTCAAAAACCAGCCAGCCCAATGTCAGCCAGAGACAGTGGGGGCACCCATGGCTGGCACCCATGGCTGGCACATCACACTTGGCTGACCGTCTTAACCGTTTAGTTCCCTTGTGGGGTTTGGGATGTGTGCCACAGTCACCTGGCTGGCAAAGTGGCGGCCATAACCAAGGTGACTGGGGTCAGGTCAAGCTGGATGTTCACAAATGTCAATCACAAAGTCCAAAACTTGTGTGAGTGGAGAAAACCGAGAGAAAAGGCAACAGAAACAACATTTGAAGATAAAACAGCCGGCAAGTTCCTCACATGGAACAAACTCACCAAGGGACAGGTTCCGGAAGCCCAGAGAACCCCAAGCAGGATGAATAAAGCAAGTTCACACCCAGCGTGGCCTGGGTGTGACCCAGGTGTGACCGTCAAGATCACAGGCAAAAACAGGCTCTCGTTCTTAAAAACAAAACGGGGGGAACTCTTTCTTTTCAAGGGATCTATGACAAGTATATGACCATGGACCCCTCAACAGGAGGGAAAGAGCCAAGAGAGGGAGCAATGGCAAATTGAAAGGCTGAAAAATAACAGCCACCGTCTACAGTTCTGTTCCCAACTGAAACATAAAGATAAAGACATTTGCAAACCAGCAAAAAGTGGAGGAATTTTTCACCAAGAGAAATCGGTCCCAGAGGGAAGGTCAGAGACGCAGGAACGAATGAGAAGCCACAAAAGCAGTCGACTTGTCGACGTGGGGTCTTCTCAGTGAGCCTTGCCCGTAAAGAAATAATAGTCTTGGAAAGCAGTTTGGATGTTCCTCGGTTAAATATCGAGTCACCACTACTCAGGAACCCTGCTCCCGGGGACATACCCGAGAGAAACACAAACATGCCCCCCACAAGAACCTGTACAAAAGCGTCCCCAGCCGCGGCATCCGTAAGAGTGAAGAGCTGGAAACGCCTCACGTGTCCCTCAGTGGACACTGTGAATCAGGTAGAAGTGCCTGTACAAGGGTCATGACTCATTCAGTCATGCTACTGCTCAGATGAGCCACAAGGCACGAAGCTGGTGAAGGAGTCCCGTCACAGGACACCATGTATGATATGATTTCTCACATGCAGAATGTCCAAATAGGCAGACCCACAGGAAGTCGATGGGAGGTTGCACTGGAGGGGGGCGGTTGGAGGGGACAGACGAGGAGTGGCTACTAGTAGGTTCTTTTCTGGTTGTGCTCATAGTCACACAACTCTGTGGCTATACACGCCCACTGAACTGTGCACTTCACCTGGATAAAATATATTTTTTGCAGATTGTATCTCAATAATTGCATGAAAATAATGACTCTGGGGGTTAGAATAGACACAGTAGAGGATTCTGGCAAGTCGGCCTGGTGAGAAGCACTTGGACTCTGCCCCTGCACTTTGTCACTGCCCTGGCAGAGTCTGTCTGAGGCCACCATGTGGAGGGCTCCAGGGGAGGCTTGGGCGGAAGTTGTGGTTAACTGGGGTCCATTTCAGCTCTGAGCGCAGCAGCGGCTACCCACCCCTACTCCCATCTCCATGACAGGCCGCGGTGCACAAGCTGCTGGAACAGACTGCGTGTGGCCAGGGTGGGCAGAGGATCTTGCCCTCCCAATATCAGCCATCTGAGCTCCGACCGCTCCTCCCTGTACCTCGTGTGCTGTCTCAAGCCCTCTCCTTGCTGAAGGACTTCCAGGGAACTCAGAGGGCCTTTACCCCTTCCTCCATTTTCCCTCTTGAGATCAGACATCAAAGACCAGGCCACTCAAAAGCAGCTGCATACACAGGGAAAATGGCAAAGTGGCCACACATGCCCAAGGAAGGCGCAGGCTCAGAAGACGTCCGAGAAGTCCCCGAGTTTACACCTCAGTCTGCCCAGCACAGAGCCGATACTTACTTAGCACTTTATTAAAACAACAAAACAACAACAACAAACCCAGACAACCTTGGAGAAGGGGAAGAATCAGATTCCCAGGGTCACCACACTATTGGACTCATGTGTCCCATTTTAAATGAAAATCACAAGGCGTAGGGAGAAACAGAGAAAGTATGGCACGTCAAAGGGGGAAAGAAATCAACTGACGCTGTTTTTGAAAATAAAAACAAAAATGAAAAACACCTGATTGTGGTTCTACTAGATACAGACTTTAAAACAACTGTGTTGACAGGCACAGTGACCCTCACCTGTAATCCCAGAGCTTGGGAGGCTGAGGCAGGAAGATCGTGAGTTCATAGCCAGCCTCAGCAAGGGCGAGGTGCTAAGCACCTCAGTGAGACCCTGTCTCTAAATAAAATACAAAATAGGGCTGGGGAGGAGACTCAGTTGGTAGAGTGCTTGCCCCGCATGTACAAGGCCCTGGGTGAGATATATATATATATATATATATATATATATATATATATATNTATATATATATATATAATTTTAAAAAGGTAAATAGGAAATAAGGTACTAATATATTTTTTTAAAAATCACTAGCTTAAAACTTAGCAAGATTATAACTTTGGTAACTGCACACCTTACTTCTCACATAATCTAAGACACCAATGCACCTGAAAGAATTATAAGTCCATGTTTTGGGGCACACACTGTATAAGCATGCAGTTTTGTGACATCAACAACTGAAAGGGGTAGGGACAGAGACATGAAAAGGCTGAGTTTTTATATGATATTCAAGTTAAACTGTTATAAATTCAAATTAGAGTGTTGTAACTTTGGTATTTTATATGGGATCCCCTTAACCATAAAGCAAACAGCTATAGAATATCCCCAAAAGAAGATGAGAAAGGAATTTAAACATTTCACTACAAATATCCAACGAAACACAAAAAGAAGGCGGTGGTGGGGGAGATGAGGGACAAAGCAGTAAGTCAGAAGGGAAGCAGATCCCGCCTTTTGGATTAATTACTTTGAATATAAGTGGATTAAAGTCTCCAAAAGACAGTGCTTAGCAGGAAGGATAAAACCTGAGATCCAAGCCCGTGCTGTGCACAGGAGACTCACTTGAGATCCAAGGACACGAGTGGTTGAAAGGGAAAGGGTGCAAAAAGATATTCCTTGAAAATAGAAACCAAAAGAGGGCAGGGTGGCCGTCCTAATACCAGAAAAACAGACTTTAATGAGAAGAGTTTATGAGAGACAGAAAGACATGATGGGTTACAAAATGTCGATACAGCAAAAGAGTAGACCCATGAGGAACATTCACACACCCAGAAATAGGCCGCCACCATACCTGGGGCAGAACCTAGAGAACTGGGGAGACCTGGAGACGCGATACCCTCCTGCTGATAGTGGAAGAGGAGCCAGAGAGGAGGTGAGCAAGGAGGGGGGGACCCGGGCAGCAGACCACGGAGGTCTGAGAGCACACAGCACACAGCACACCTCAAACTCCAGCACACACCTTCTCCTGTCCAGCGGGCAAGGACTTCTCCAGGACAGATCATGCATCGGGCCACGATGAAGTCTAAGTAGGCTTAAAAAGATGGCTGTAAGCACCGTCTTTGACCTCCACGGGATGAAGTAGGAATCACTAACAGAAGTTAAGACTGGGTATGTCACAAAGGTGGAAATTTAACAACACTTAACAACCAATGGATCAAAGAAGAGAAACTGTAAAACACTCAGAGACAAATGCAAATAAAAACACAATATACTCAAACATACAGAATGCAGCAAACATGGGTGCCAATAGGGAAATTTATGCTGAGAGCCACGGCCGAGTCTGTATGGCCCCTGGCATTTTGCCAACAGTATTGATTGACAGGCGAGGCATTACTATCTGCCTCTGCCGCAACTTTTGAGTTCTCGCACTATTTTGGAGTTCTCGTGGGGATTTCCGGGGATTCCCCGAGAGTTCCCATTGGTTGGGGAAGTGCAGGAGGAGGGATTTCCGAGAGAGATATTTCCGGCTGGGGGTTCCTGGAGAAGCCTCGTGGCGTTCGGGAGGATTCCCCGGGAGCTGTGTGAAGTGTTTTCCTGCAGTTTGAAAATAAAGTTTGTTCCTGCTTCAGTGGCTCGTGATTTGTGCCCAGCCAGACTGTGGCAAATTTATATGAATATTTATGTAAAAAACAAACAAACAAACAAAAACAACCAGCAGAGATGGGCCGGAGATGGAACTCCGGGGTAGAGAGCTTACCTAGCAAGTGCGAGGCCCTGGGCTCCACCCCTGACCCTGGGGTCAAAATGGCCTGCTCAGGAAAGGTTGCAGACCAGCCACCACCGTGTCATTCAGCTTCCCGTGACCATAACCAGAACCTGAGACCATCAAGTTATAAAGAGGAAGGGTTTGTTTGGCCCCAGTTTTTGAGGTGTCCTCTGTGATTGTTGTCTCCATTGCTTTTGGGCCACAGCAGCAGGAGGAGGGCAGGGCTGGGGCCCCTCTGTTCCCTTCTAGGGTACACCCGGTGACCTGAGGGCCTCCCGCTGGGCCACCTCCTAAAGGCCCCACCATCTCCCAGCGTAGTCAGGGGCTGGGGCCACCATGGCTTGAGCACAGGGACCTTGGGGGACATTTCCGGTGCAGACCACAGCACTGACTTGACAATGAGAGGAGCCAGAGCAGGGTGCCCTGGACCACAATGACAGAGACGACAGCGACAGGCCACACAGAGGAGGGGGACAGCGGGGAAATCAGCAGGACCCAAGTCGGCTCTTGGAAAAGGTCCGCAGAACACTTTCCTGGATGGACTAAGGACAAAGGTGGAGGATTCCAGATGCTGGAGTCAGAGGTGAAATGGGAACCTGACCCCCAGTCCCATGGAAAGGAAGAGGGTCACTGGCAGCCGGCTGGAGGGCAGGATTCCCGGCACCACCAACACACAGGACCCAGGCAGATAGAAAGTGTGAACACACCATAATCAGTGAGGAGACTGAATCAGTAAGAAAACCAACAGACCCAGGGGGTAACAAGGCCCGGCAGAGACACTAGAGTCCCTGTGGGCGTGGGGGAAGGCCGTGGTGGTGGGGTGCACAGTGTGGGAGCCTCAGAAAGTCACACCGAATTACCAAGTGACCCAAGCAGGGTCTCCAAGGGATACGTGTGCACCCTGGTTCACGCCAGCACCATTCGCAGTAGCTGAATGATCAGCAAGCCTTGGCCTCTCCGTGCCGGGAGCCGGTCAGCTTGAGAAGGAAGGGGCTGCTGTGCGCACAGCCCAGGGAGTGGGGAGGGCACTCTGCTGAGAGAGGGAAGCCACAGTGTGGGTCAGAATGGCACAGTCCCACTAAGGCTGCGGGCCCGGTGGGGCCGGCGTTTAATGCGCGCAGAGTTTCCCTCTTACAGGAGGGAAAGGGTTTTGAAGGGCGGTGAGGGCGCCCGTGCTCCAGTGGGATTAATGCCCCTTGGTGCGCATTTGTGAATGTAGCTGCCGCCTGACGCAAGTTGTCCCAGACCCAGTCCTACCCTGTCCCCTTTGGCTGGTTGGAACTTCCCTTCCCCACGTGGTTGTTTATGACAGAACCTGTTGTTCCTCATCCCACTGATCCAAATCTCAACCACCGCCGTGTGGTGAAACCACAGGGTCAGGAGCGGAGTTCCCCCGTGTGTGCTTTTAAACCGCCACCCACAGCCCCGCTGGAGGACACAGGAGCAGCCCTGGGGCCTCAGAGGCTCTGTCCACAGGGCCTCTCTCTGGTTCCTGCTGGCCGAGCACCCTGCTGTCCTGGACTTCTGCCAGCCCTCCCGGGCACCCCTCCTCTCTGGGATCTGCAGGGGACACCTGCTTCTGTTACTTCCTGTGATGTCCTGTCACCTTCTGGGGTCTCCCCTGACCATGAGTCCCAGCCTGCCTCTNGTGTGGGGGATGGGGGGTCATAAAGAGCGTCCAGTCAACACCAGATAAAGGAAGAGTGGAGAGGAACAGGAAGGCAGATGGGGAGGAACAGCAAAGCAGCTGGTGAGACGTGTTTCTTCGTGATTATGTTAAGGGCACAGGGACTAATTGCTCCAATTAAAAGGCAAAGATTGTCACACCAGATACAAAGCCAAGCCCAGCTGTGCGTGGCCTCCTAGAGGACATCTAAGATGAAGTATGACCCCAGGCTGGGCTCACTGGGGCCCGCCACACACGTCAAGCGCAAGGCAGCTGAGGCAGCAGCCCTGGTGAAGGCGAGGCCGGGCCCCGTGAGAGCCCAGAGAGACGCCAGGCCAGGCTCAGGTCTGCACCTGCCTGATAACACCAGAAAACATGGAAGGCAAACAAGGAGAGGGAAACCGTGACACATTGCTGGGTGACCGACGGAATGACCAGAATGCAAAGAAAAAAAGCCCACGCATACGTGAAAGATTTGAATGATCTCATTAGAATGTAACGGGGACACACAGAACATGGAGTGCAGAACACACTGTCTTTTGGGGTGAGCATGGAATCGTTTTAAAAATTGACCAGGTTCTACCATTAAATAAGACCGAATTTCAAAGGATCGATGTGGCTGTAATGATGTAATTTCAAAAAACTTGAAGTGGGCTGTATACTTGTAATTCTAGCTACTCGGGTGGGTGAGGCAGGAGGATTGCAAGTTCAAGGCCAGCCTGGGCAGTTGAACAAGACCTGTCTCAAATAAAACATAAAATAATGAAATGGAGTAAAATGGGCCCGAGTATAGCTCTGTGGTACAGCTCTTGCCTAGAGACCAATCCCCAGCACTGCAAAAGAAAAGGGCTGAATAAAGTAAATTCTCTGACCATAATCAAACTTGCTAAAAATCAATCACAAAAAGTAATTTGGATATTTTCTCTTTTTTAAAATATTTTTTAGCTGTTGATGGACCAATATTTTATTTATTTATATGTGGTGTTGAGAATCGAACCCAGTGCCTCACACATGCCAGGAGGACCCTCTACCTCTGAGCTACAACCCAGCCCCATCTGGATATTCTTATGTGTTCAGAAGTTAAGAAATATACTTCTAGGGCTGGGGTCATAGCTCAGTGGTAGAGTGCTTGCCTTGCACGGGGTTCGATCCTCAGTACCACATAAAAATAAAATAAAAAGTATTGTGTCCATCTATAACTGAAAAAAGAAAAAATAACAAATATACTTCTAAATGACCTATAGATTAAAAAATAATCACAAAAAATCAGAAACTATTTTGAAGTTGATTATAATGAAAACTTTCAGGATGTAACCAAAGCCAGGATTTGATTCTATTCAAAGAAGACAGTCTTAGAGTCAAAGAACAAAGTATCTATCTAAAGAGGTTAGTGAAAAAACAAGGAATTAAACCTCAAGAATTTAAAAGAAAAGAAACAAAGATTAAAGGAAAAATTAGTAAAATATAAAAATAACTGTAAAATAAGCATCATTACAGATTTTTGTGGACATGGAAAACAAGTGAATAACAGGAATAATTTTACAGCAATAAATTTGGAAAATTAGATAAAGTAGACATTCTTTTAAACTTCAGATATTAATACAGGAGGAGAGGAAAGATCTGAATCTGAAGAGTCTTAAAAGCATTCAGTGGAAGCTGTAATGAAAAGCTTTCCCCAGGAGACATCTCTCATCTCAGATTAAAAGTAAATTTTACAAAATGTTTATGGAAGAATCACCCCTAACTATTCCAGAAGAGGAAAAGGGCATATTCCCCAACTTTTAAAATGAGGCAATCAAAACCTTGATTCTAAAACCTGATAAGAAAATTGCAAAAAAAAGGAAAAGAGTAGGTCAGTTTCACTCACTGACATAGAGAATCCTAAAAACCATAGGAGCTAATGGAAGCCAGTACTAATATGAATAAAACATTGGGAATAAATGACGTTTATTCCAAGAATACAGGTTTGTATATCATCAAACAAATAAGGAATGAAAATCATAGCATCGTCTCAAGACAAATTGAGAAAAGTGTTGGGTGAAAGTCATTTCCAATTAGGATTGAAAACCCTTAGTAAACTCGGCGTAGAATGGGGTCTCCTTTGTTTGATAAAGCCTACCCACAAAACCTCACAATCAACGTAACTAATGGTGCAGTGTTGCGACCTTTCCCTCGGAGACAGGAACCAACGCCAGGACTCTGGATCATCTTTGAAGAAAGGGGACAGCAAATCCCCATGTCCCCGAGTGCCCCTTCTCTGTTTCCAAAAACCCAGCCACGTTCAGGTGACACTGAGAGCAAGGCTGGGCACAAAGTCCAGACTCCTGTGATCTTGGAGGAGCTGGCTTTCTCTGGTGCTCGATGGGAACAAGTCAGTGTTATCGGCAGAAGGTTGTTTCTGCCCGTGCACCTGGACATTTCTCTTTGCTATTCAGACGAGCTAACTAAGCAAGCTACTCCTGATGATGTCCCTGCTTCTGCAGCCTGACGCATGAACCCCTCCCTGAATGGGACAGGTGCAGACCTGAGGGCACAGTGGGAAAGATTCACATTCACTCGTCCAGCGGCCACCACTGGACAAAACTCTGGGAGGGACGGAGGTGCTGCTTGGTGAAGCACTGTGGGGGACAGAGGGGCTGTGTGTCAGCCTGTGGCCACTGAACTCTTCTTGGAGTGGCCTCTGATTTCACATGAGCTTTCCCCAAGAAACCACATATCTCGATAGCTGTCCCCAGGGTCATTTCCTTTGGCCTCTCCATACCATGTGCCACCACCCTGGCACACCTGGGCTGTGGACGTGACAGAGTCCCCTGGGCACTTTGATTTAGCACTGGCTTGGAAATCAGAGCCAGTGCGCCGAGGAAAGAGCCATGGTTTGGTTTTGAGATGTCCCCGAAGCTCCTGTGTTAATGTGGACCTGTCCAGAGGTAAAATGATTCGGTATCGAGAGCCGTGATTTCATGAGTGGATTAATCTACTTGATGGATTAATAATCTGAATAGGTCACTGGGTGGCCCCTGGGGGCAGGTGGGGAGTGGCTGGAGGAAGCAGGTCACTGGGTCCCATGTCCTTGGGAATTTCCCTTGGCTCCTTTCCAGCTCTCTCTGCTTCCTGGCTGCCAAGAACAGAGCAGCCCTCCTCCCCGGGGCCCTCCCACCAGGCCAGAGCAGAGGAGCCAGCCACCGTGCACTGAGCCTCTGGAACCACAAGCTCCAAATCCACTTTTTCCTCCTCGAAGTTGTAACTGTCAGGTGTTTCAGTGTCCTGGTGCTGAATGAAGGGTGGACTAACCCAGAAGGAGGCACGGATAAATGGTATGAGGGTTGGGAAGGAAGAAAGAGACCTTGTCATTATGTACAGTCAGTATGTACCAGGGAGGATCCGTAAGAACCTACAGGTGGGTTAATAGCATGAGCAGTCGATGAATGCAAGGTCAAAAGATTAAAGACCACCGTATCAACGTCAAGCAGAACACGACATTAAAAACAGACACTGGACTCCTTAGCGACGGCATGATGAAGCCCTTGAAAATCTCAGCAGCGTGGAGAAGGCCAGCTCACTGCTGCTCTTGACCTGGGCAGCTGGTGGCTCCTCTCTGGCTGCAGACTTGCTCGCTGGCTCCAGGCTGCTGGCAGCTCTGCTGGCACAGGGAGGTCTAGGACGGGCTCAGCTGAGATGTATGGTTTTTTGGGGCCTCTGTCCATGCTGTCCTTCGCCCCAGCTTCTTCACTGCAGGGCAATCTTGGCACAGAGGCCCAAGACCTCCGCCACCGAGGCCAGACTCCACTGGTCAACGCAAGACACAGGGCCTCCCAGAAACCTGGTGTGGAATAGACTTCACCTTTCGATGGTGACTAAGATAGGACAGTTAATGGGTCCCAATTAAGGTCTTTTTTTTTTTTTTTTTTTTTTTTTTAATGTAAAGGCCACTCCATGAGGTTAAACTGTGGAGACATTTCCAAACATTCCAGCCAACTCCTTGTCCCTGGGGGAATGGGGACAGCCGAGCACACTTCAGTGAAAACTTGCCATCAGGTCCCTCTCACTGTGCAGGAGTGGTCTCTCTTTTCTTCTCCCTTAACTCTCCTCCTTTCACTGTTGCCTTCCTTGGGTTTTATACTTGGAATCTGCAAGAGAAGAACCCGGAAAGAAATGGGCAGTGAGCTTCTGGGGTGTGCAGAGACAGCTTACACAGACCCCGCCCGCCCGCCAGCGGAAGCACAGAATCTAGTGCCATCTCAAACTTTGGTTTCCATGGGAGAAGATGCAAAGGATTTGCAGTCATCTTTAATGCATCAGAGGTGAGACTTAAAAGTTCGTTCCTCTAGAGACAGATCTAACAATAACAACTCTAAAAGGCTCTAAACTCTAAATCTATGCGTGGTATGTTCTTGCTCGCTGAGAAGCAGAAGCCAAGAGGAGATTGGTGGTCCATGAGACTTACTGGGTGGACATTGATGAAGGAGAAAGGGAGGAAGCCAGAGTGAGCCGCGAACACGGATCGGAGCCCTGGGGAGCGGGAAGGAGGCAGGGTGGGGTGCAGACTGACTGCCCCACAGCTCCTGTAGCAAGGACTTGGACTCTTGGTTTTTGCCTACAAGTGGGTGGTTAAAGGCAAGATTAAAGACTTGGCATCTCGGCCTCCATTTTGTATCCATCTTCTTTGCTCTGAGTCGCTGTGGATTCCAGGGATAAGGTCTGATCTGACGAACGTCTTGTGATGAGTGGACACCTCCCCCAGGCGACAGCTACCTTCTTATCTGGGATGAGGGCCCACCTGACCGATCCTGAGATAATGCTGGGCAGACCACACCTGATCAAGGTCTCCAGCTTTGCAAATCCACAGCCCTTGCTCGCTGTCCCCTTTCTATAAGACCTCAAGGTCATAGGACGTGGTGCCCTTGTCTTCCCAGCGTAGCTGCACTGATTGAAGTTCCTTCTGTGCCTTTCACCAGGACCTTTTCTGCTTGGTGTTTGAAGTGAGTGGTGGTTGGTTGGATCCCCAGAGTCGGCCTCTGACCTGGGGCTCCAGGAACTCTCCAAGGGAGGTCTGGTCAGGCCGCCTGCTGGGCAGCCCGGGGGCTCAAGGCCTCCCAAAGGCAGCCCCTAGCTCAGCCAGGGGCTGGCGCAGCCTATGGAAGCACAGGCTCAGCAGGCTTTGCACTGGATCCCCAGCTGGACCCAGCAGGAGGTCACAGGGGTGAGGCTTCACGCCCTCCCAGGAGAACGCAGCAGACCCCAGACTGTAAAGCCCACTGTGCATACCTGTGGTCCCAGCTACCAGGGAGGCCCAGGCAGAAGGAGCACAGGTGCTAGGCCAACCTGGGTGACTTAGTGAGACCCTGTCTCAAAATAAGATAAAATAAAAGAGGGCTGTGCGCGTAACTCAGTCATGGAGCTCCCCCGGGTTCAATCCCAGCATCATGTGCACACAAATGCAAAACCCCAATCATGTAAGGATGTCATTTTCCCAGGCTGCAACTCCAGTGACATCAACAGAATTCCAGAATCCCATCAGAAGCTGACAGTCTAACTCTAAATGTCATATGAAAGACCAAGAATAGCCCCAGGAATCGTGGAGAGGATCAAAGCGGGAGGTCTTGCTCTACTGAACCTCAAGGTTTATTTGGAAGCTACAACATGAAGATTGTGGGATTTGCACAAAGATAAACGCACAGAGAAATGGGATCAAAAAGAGAACCCCCAAAGAGACTCAGGCATGTGCAGACATTTGATTTTCCAGAAGGGAGCACTGTAGAGCCACAGCGGAAGGACAGCTGTTTCAAAGCCTTGTGGGATGAGTGACAGTCAAAAATAAGTTCAAACAACCCCTCCTTTCACATAAGAACCAAAAACCCTTGCAGAGCGGGGTGCAGCTCAGGGGTGGCGTACTCGCCTGGCAGGCTCCACCCCGGCCCCGCAAAAGTAAAAATAAAATAAAACAGTAGAGTAAAAAATGAAAGGACATCTCCTGTGAGCTGTGGGTTTGAAGGTGAAAGGCTAGATGGTCCTCTGTAGGGGACAGGGACGGCCGCGCCAGGTGTTCACGCCTCTGTTCGGGAGGAGCGTGGAGAGACCGGGAAGGAGAAATCCTGACAGAAAGCCCCAGGGCTTCCACTGCAGAGGGAGTGAGGGCTGCCTGGGAGGTGGGGCAGAGTGGGCATCACCAGGCCTTAGGGTGGGTGAAGGGAAAGCGCCACACATGGGAACACGGAGAGCAGCTCTCGGGGGTGACGGCCCCTCGCTCAGCGCCCGAGAACGAGAGAGACTGACCGGGGCACCAAGCTTCCCACCAAGCCGTCCACCGCGCAGACCAGAGAGAGAACAAATAAGCCAAAGAAAATAGCAGGAAAGAGAACAAAATCAGAAACGAGCCAAACAGAAGACAAAGTGGGACAAAGCAGAGATGGCTTTTGAAAAGGTGGACAGCGGAGCCCCTTGGTGAGATGCAGGGAGAAGGAAGGAGAGGACACAGCAACGTGGGGACAACCTAGTGCCCCCAAACTGAGGATCTCCATGAAACAGACACTTTTCTAAGAAAACACTGATTAGCAAAATTGGCCCAGAAAGAAAGAGAAAAATCGGAAGCGGTAAACAGCCAAGCAGGAAGATGAAGGTCACCTCCCAAGTGGCCTCTGAAGACAGCCGGGCAGCCAAGTGGACGCTCAAGATGCAGGAGACGACGTGCGTGACCCTGAAGTAGGGACACGGCCACGCAGAGAAAACGGGAAGCCTTAGGGACAATATCAAGACATGTCACCCAAAGTGAGACGTCAAAGTCCTGGGCCTCGAGAGCCCCACCAGGAGTCCAAAGACAGGCAACACACGTGTGCTCCATTGTGTGCAGAGGAGGCACAAGGGTGGCATCCATGACACGTCCAGCTCGGCACACCAGTGAGGAAAGACATCTCCGTGGAAGACCAGAGGACCTGGCCATCATCACAGAAGACAGAACTGCCCACCAGGCCCTTTGGCATTACAAGCTAAACCAGCAGTAAAACCCATGGTGCACCCATCCCGTGAGCAAAAGGTCTTAGGCTGGACATAGTGCTGGAGAGGCCATGGGGTGACCCATCCTGTCCCTCGCTGGGGAGAACACCACAGGCAGAGCCACTGTGGACGGCAACTTGGTAGTGAGTGTTAAAACATGTACCTTCTACCATTAGCAAGTTTTCTGGAATGTTTTTATCATAGGAAGAAAAAACTACATGTGCTCCTAAGAAGGTTTATGCAAAGATTTTCATTTTAACTTCAAAAAAAAAAAAATAATAGCAGACAAGCTGGGTGCCATGGCACACGCCTGTAATCCTAGCAACTCCAGAGGCTGAGGCAGGAGGATCCCGAGTTCAAAGCTAGCCTCGGCAACAGCAAGGCCCTCAGCAAATCAGTGAGACCCTGTGTCTAAGTAAAATACAAAATAGGGTTGGGGGTGTGGTTCAGTGGTCGAGTGCCCCTGAGTTCAACCCCCAGTACCTGCCCTCCCGATAAAATAAAATAAATGACAGCAGACAGATGTTTGCTGTTTAAGTGTCCAGTGATAGGTGGATGTGTGGGTAGATCAGGATGTCTTAGAATTATAGTGTATTAAGTAGCAGTCAAAATGACAAATCAGAGTTCTAGAAACCAGTATTCCTTGATTTCAAAAACATTACTGGGTGAAAAATAATTATTCTGAGTGCAGAATACTTTTTACAATACTCATTTTTATAAAACATAAACAATATCATACAGGTACCTGTATTTTGAAACATGTATTTTATTTTTAGAGAGAGAGAGAGAGAGAGAGAGAGAGAGAGAGAGAGAGAATTTTTTAATATTTATTTTTTAGCTTTCGGTGGACACAACATCTTTATTTGTATGTGGTGCTGAGGATCGACCCAGTGCCCCGCGCATGCCAGATGAGCGCACTACCGCTGGAGCCACATCCCCAGCCCACATGTATGTTTTTAACATGTACGAATGCATGGAAAAGTCTTTTTAAATGTCTGGAAGAATAGAGGCCAAACTGATAATATTGGTGAAACATTGAGGGGTCTTTGGAGGAGAGGGGAAGTGGATAAAAGAACTTCACTTCTATCCTCAGTGCTCTAAAAGAATGTGATGTGTCAAAAGACAGAATGACAACAAACTCAGTTACAGATTGAATGGGCTTGGTGTTTCGCTTTAGCAGTGCTGGGGACTGAGTCCACAACCTTGTGCGCGCTAGGCCTGCACTCCGCCCCAGCCCCTTGCCTTGCCTTTCACTCCCTCACGAATCAGAGCGTCCTGCACTGCACAGCGTGGAGTGAGAGCCCTGCTGCATGGTGGCCTGACGGTGGTTTAGGAAGGTGGGAGAGAGCCGGCTGGTTGACCTCAGGCAGCTTCAGGTGCTCTTCCTCCTACGTTGACTCCGGTGGACTGGAATCCTCTGGGTTTTTGTTTTTTTTTTTGGAAACTGGCCTGTCTGGGGATTTGCCTGCTTCCTTAAAAGTATCAGATTGCTTCTGTGGCACTTATCGTGAGTGACTCCATTCTGATTTGGGGAGGTCTGTTGGGGTCCAGGCCCCAGGACGGCATCCTATCATTTTGTTCCACAAATGCTCCTGTGGTTGCAATAAAACAGGGGGAGTGGCAGGGCAGCGTCCCAGGTGGTGGCCTCCTGTTGTGGAGCAGTGGAATGGTGTCACAGGTGGAGGCGTGGGGGCAGGTGATGGGCAGGCCGAGGCTCTGGTGGGTGTGAGGCTGGGCAGGGCAGCTGGGGCCTGAGGTCAGCCCCAGTTGGTCATTCAGAAGCATTTTCTGAGCAGCTAGGGGGACTCTAGGAGGGAAGCAACATTTTGAAAGTGTTTAAGATGCTCGTTGCTTTTGCCCCAGCAGTTGTGAGGCGTCACCCTGAGTGGACAGAAGGAGGACAAGGAGGACCAACAAGGTCACGGGATTCACAGGAGACCCGGCAGCCTCGAGCGGCAGGCTGCTGCTCTGAACTTCCAACTTCCTGGGCAGTCAGTCCCCGACTTACGGTGGTTGGACTTCATGTTCTTTAGCATGAAGGAGGTGTGAAAACTCATCCGCACAATCATTCTGTGCAGGGTTCAACAGATTACGAGAGCTACTCGAACGCTTTATTGTACAGCAGGCTCTGAGCTAAATGGCTTTGCCCAGTGTTGCCAGGCTGGGTGTTCGGAGCACGTTTGAGGGAGGCCGGGCTCAGCCCTGACGATGGCGACTTGCTGTGGTTTCATCAGGATGAAAAGCGATTGTAGTGGGGGAGTACCTGTACCTAGCCTCACCCTCGTGAGATTCAGCCCCTGTAATAAATACTGAAACGGGCCGGCTAAACCACACAGATCTTACTTCTCTCCTATAAAACCTGGATCGGACACTCCAGGAAGACACTGGTCTGGGCTGTTGGGTCCCCAGGCCACTTCTGTCCTTCTGCTTGGTATGCCCTGAGTGTGGATCCATCTGTCTCAGATGGCTGGTGCAGTGCCCACGTATATGGGCACCCTGCCAAGCAGCTGGCAGGAAGCAGGGAGTGGGGGGGAGGGCTTGCCTTTGTTTTGCAGGCACAACCAGAGTGAGCCTTGCCACTGCCCTTGTCACCTGGACTTACTCTCATGGCTTCTGGAAGGCTGGGCTGACGCTGGCAGTCAGGCAGCTGGCTGAGACACAGGCTCCTGGTCCTACAGGACAAGGGAGAAGGGGTGCTGGGAACCATCAGCAGCTCCTGCCATACCCCTCTGCACGCTGGCGGCCAAGATTGGGGGGCTCTCTTCCCGGGAACTGCAGGAGGGGTCAGGGAGAGGGAGCAGGAGAGAAAGCACGCAGACAGAAGCCCAGTTCTCCCACTCTGGGCTCAGAAGAGGGGCAACTGTGGTGGCCAACGTGGCTGGCAAAAGGCCACCTGCTCCACGAAGTGGATGGCCCAGTAGGGTCAGGCAGGGCAGTTCCTGAGGCCCAGCTGACCAAACCCACCGGCTTCCTGTTCTAGTGTGGACAGAGCCCAGGGCAGTTGAGAGCCCACCAGGAATGTCAGAGGGGTGCACAGCACAGCCAGGTGCCTCTGTGGCAAGGCAGAAAAGTGTAAACTCAAAGCCGGCTGCCGGACTTGCCAAACAAACACGCAGGATCCCAGCTTGATCTGAGTTTCAGATAAACAATTTCAGATAAACAAGGCGTGATTTTTTAGTACAAGCATGTCCCATGTCCCATTCATCATTTATTTGGAATTCAAATTTACTTGGGCACTCTGTGTTTTATCTGGAAACCGTATAAGGTTAGGGGTTCAGAGGGCCCATCCAGGCCTTAGAAGAGTCTGGAGCCTTGAAGGGAGCCAACACAAGCTCCCCACAGACACCGGCACCTCCAGTCTTGGCCGGCACCACGATCGAGGCCCATATTCAACAACCTTAGTCACTGTCCCCACCCTCGGCATTTATGGAAGCTTGGGGCCTCGTAAAGCTCAAAGTTTGCAACGATAATAAATAGGCCCAGTTAACTTGGCTGGGCAGCAGCTTCAGGCCTGACCCTGGACGCTCCAGGCGCAGAGGGAGGCCTCATCCTCACACTGGCCCCTTCTCCCCCGCTCAGAGCACTCTCTGCCAGCTTCCGGTGAGCTTCTGTGCCCGGGACCCTGAGGAGGACCCTTTGGCAGATGCCCTCTCTGGGTCCTGCAGGGATAGGGGGTGTGGTTCCTGCAGAGCCCAGCATTGGGGTTCAACTTGGTCAGTGCTCTGCATCTAGAAACCCTGCCGAGACCGGACTCCAGCCTTTCCACCCCACTGTCTTTTCCACAGCTCCCTTTAAGTTGCAGGAACTGAGAAAAGCAAACGGTCTTGACCGTAGGCCACCCTGCCCCTGAGAGGACTCTTCTGTCTCCACTTCCTGTCGTGAGGGGCCATGCCAGTAGCACAGACCTCACATGCCCGTGTCTCTCCACAATGTCGGAATTATTAAATAATAAATTCATAAGCTGTACCCCTCTCAGTGGTGGCAATTCACTAAATACTCTTGGGCCACCCGAGAGTCATAAGTCAGACAATCACAAGTTCTCTTATCCCCTCCAATCTTAATTTCTAATATCTATAATACTCAAGTTACACACCATACTTCACACAATGATATATATATATACTTGTATATATGGTTATTATATATATATATATATATATATATATATATATATATATACACACACACACCAGACACACACACACACACTCAAACACACACAAACACATACACACTTATATGTGTGTGTGAGTGTGTGTGTTATATATATGTACATATATATTTTACATATACATATATATGTATATATGTATATAAAAATAAATGTATTTTAAGGATAGTTTATATATGTACATTATATATATATATATATAT
>NW_025999895.1:3007411-3009217 GCF_001458135.2 Marmota marmota marmota | reverse complement strand
TATATATATATATATATATATATATATATATATACACACACACACACACACACACACACACACACACATAATGTTATATATTCACAGAAAGACTAAAAAAGAGTTAAGGTTGGGCTGGGGATGTGGCTCAAGCGGTAGTGCGCTTGCCTGGCATGCGTGTGGCCTGGGTTCGATCCTCAGCACCACATACAAACAAAGATGTTGTGTCTGCTGAAAACTAAAAAATAAATATTAAAAAATTCTCTCTCTCTCTCTCTCTTAAAAAAAAAAAAGAGTTAAGGTAGTTGGTATCTTTGGGTTTACAGGATGCTGTTCCAAGAGCCCAGGCAGAAATATGAAGTAGTCATCAGAGTTACCGTAGATGATTAGATAAGGATCTCAATGAGCCAGTTCTGCAGAGCTGTCAAGGCAGGCAGACAGGAGGTTTCAGAGTGTCAGCTTGAAGTGCCTGATTGAGGTGTCAGCTTGGAGTGGGCCATGCGTGGTCATCATGGGCTGAAGAAACCGCTGTGTGAAGCCTGAAGGGACAGAAAGTCAGAGGTGCATTGCTCTAGCAATCTTCTTGGGCAAGGCTTGTGATGAGTGACCAGATGACGGGGCCAGGGTGCTGCCGTGTGCAGTCTCAGGGGGCTTCTCTTCTACAGGTCTTAGGTGAGGGGCTGCGCCTGGTGAGGGTGATAAGCTCCTGTGTCTGGTGTCTCTGATGTGAACCTGGAAGCCCTCATGTGCAGGTGCTCCCTGATTCAGTTAGACAAGTTGGCACAGATAAGTTGTTTATCAGTTTGTGCCTGATGGTGGTGCTGGGCAGATGGTGGTTGTTAACTTGTACAAACAAGGTGTGGAGTCATTCTACCTTGGCACCTGAACTCAAAAGGGAGCGGAAAAGGCAAACTCCTGCCTTGCAGAACGGAAGGCTGGGCAAGCCTGAAAACTGCGGCTCTGTAGGTCACAGAGTCACTGGGCGGGGTACAGCCTGCTCTCCACACTTACCTGTTCCCTTCCAGATTCCTCATTGCAACTGGACTCATTTCCAGGTGCTTCTGAACAGGTTTCTGCCTCATTCCTTTATTGATTAACGAGCAGAACACAATCTTTAGCAGTGGTTGATATTTACACACGAATGAGAATCAGGATTTTACCTTTTTCTGAAAATTATCTTTTAATAGGGGCCAGTAGATCCGAATTAAAATCCCGTTTCTACCATTTGCTGACCCTGTGACTTCTGCTAGATTCCATTTATCTCAGAAAAGCCTCGGTTTGCACACAGCGCGGAGAAACCTCCAAATCTCCTGCAAGGGGGCTCAGAACCCTCCTAGGCCCCGCCCACAGGTCCCGCCCACCAACAGGCCCCGCCCCCAGCCCTTCTCGGAGTACTTATTCCCTGCCTGCCCGGCGGCCTACAGCCCTAGCGCGCGGAGTCCCGCGGAGCCCAATCGCAGCGCGCTCCCGCGCTACGCACTTCCCATTGGCTGCCCACCTCCAGTCCCCGCGCTCATCAGCCTCATTGCTTCGGGCTTGAAAACCAAGCGGGGTCTGCCACCACGTGGTCCTAACTTCCCCCCACCCAGTGGCCTACTGACCAGGGGCTTCCAGGTGGGCAAATGGCCCCAGAGGGGGCCCTTTATCTGACCTTTGACCTTTGTGCTGCTCCCTAAAGCCTCAGTTCAAGCGTCACCCCTTCAGAAAGCCAACCCCTTCCACCAGCTGCAACTGCTGGGCCATTGCAAATGCCACGTGGGATGTGGGTAGCGGCCGTGGCACCCAGCTCTGAGGAGGGGACGGGCCCTGCGGCTCGCTTGGGGGTCT
>NW_025999895.1:2995237-3006615 GCF_001458135.2 Marmota marmota marmota | reverse complement strand
AGACCCCCAAGCGAGCCGCAGGGCCCGTCCCCTCCTCAGAGCTGGGTGCCACGGCCGCTACCCACATCCCACGTGGCATTTGCAATGGCCCAGCAGTTGCAGCTGGTGGAAGGGGTTGGCTTTCTGAAGGGGTGACGCTTGAACTGAGGCTTTAGGGAGCAGCACAAAGGTCAAAGGTCAGATAAAGGGCCCCCTCTGGGGCCATTTGCCCACCTGGAAGCCCCTGGTCAGTAGGCCACTGGGTGGGGGGAAGTTAGGACCACGTGGTGGCAGACCCCGCTTGGTTTTCAAGCCCGAAGCAATGAGGCTGATGAGCGCGGGGACTGGAGGTGGGCAGCCAATGGCTGTTGGCTGGTGGGAAGGCTTTTGGGATAGGAGGAAAGTTGGGATGCCCCTTTCCTCCTCCTGGAGGAATAAAGGTGACAAAGGCAGCAATGTTCCGAGAGGCCCTTCAGGGAGCAGCTGAAGGGTGGACAAATCAGCCCGGAAGGGGGCTCTGGAAGAGGAACCTGGGGGAATGAAACTTGAAAAGAAGCATTTTCCTTGGCGCCTCCACTTTCACCTCAGACACTTTTGCAGTTCCCAGAGGTTCTCTGCCTCAGGGTCCTGCAGAGGGAGTAGTGACAATAGGCCTTTGCCTGGAAGTGGAGTGCTGGCAGGTGACACCCCAGTGGACAGAGGGGCAGCCTCAGGCATTGAAAGATTTAGAGAATTCAGACACTGATTCCCGTGGTCCTAAATGGCTGTTGCAGGATCTCTTTCACTGTTCTTAAAATCATATATATATATATATATATATATATATATATATAATCATATTTTTAATGTGATATATATTTTAAGCATATGAGTTTATATTTTTAAGTGTAGGCGTGTGTATATATATTTATATTGAATCAGAGCTTTCCGTCTTAGTGTACCAAAGGCACTGTTTCTTGTGTTATCCGTTCATGAAGGCTAAAGAGTTAGTTCTGTGGAATACACTTAGGGGAAGGAGGATAGGAGGGGATAGGCCAGGAAGCCTGGCCCTTGCTCTCTTAAGACAGTACTTTGTTGGTACCTTGAGTAGCCCTTACCCCTCGTCCCTGTGGACCTGTGAAGAACGTCTTTGGTCTTTGGCGTGTGTCTAGCTGTTCTGGTGGGTGAGGTGTTTATTCACAGGAGTGATGTTTGGCATCTGTGTCCAAGCGGAAGCCCGTCCTGTTGCTAACACAGTCACCTGGAAGATCAGACAGAGCTCCTTAACTACTGTGCTTCAGCACCTGTTTCCATAGCTTGTGTTAAATACCTACCATTTATTTCCAAGCATTTTTTTTTTTTACCCTTTTATTAAAAAAATTTTTTTTAAACTTACTCTTTGCCTAGAATCAAAGAGGACCAAGAAGCAGCAGCAGTCTTTCGAGAAGTGGTCAGTTTCACTCCGGATCCTTTGCCAGGTAAGAGGATCTGGGCTCTGAATAATCTTCTGCATTATTCTGGAGGGTGGCTCCCCACCCTCTTAGGTTCTCCCAGTCATCATGAAAACATTTCCACTATCCAGAATTTTCCATTGATTCCTCACTGCTTCCTCCTCGGACCAGTTAGATATTATGACAAGGACACCACAGAACCTATCAGCTTTTACTTTTCTTCGCTGGAGGAACTCCTGGCCTGGACGCCCCACATGGAAGATGGCTTCAATGTGGCCCTGGAGCCCTTGGGGTGTCGTCAGCCCCCACTGAGCAGCCGTAGGCCCCGGACCCTTCTGTGCCATGACATGATGGGCGGGTACCTGGAAGACAGGTGAGGACGAGCTTGAGTTGACCTTACTGCTGGTCATCCTCTGGTGGGCCGCGGGCGGGAGAATATCATGCAGTAAATAGAAGAAGCCCTGGACTGCAGTCGGGAGGTGGGCTCTGGACCGGCCGGTGAGGGGGCCTTCATCTGTGAGAAGATGTGAGAAGGTGTGGTTGGGTGATCTCCTCTCCTCAGCTCCAGAGTCATCTGGTTCCTTGAAACCTGGTGGACTTGAGGGGACACAGTAGGGATGCCCTTCTGTCTGCCTGGCCACTTGGTTTATCTTTGTAGCTCTTCCCCACACCCTGTACTGGTCTGGGTCTGTTGGCTGTGGCTTCTGGTGCGCAGCTGTGCCCATCCCATTCCGGCGAGATCTGATATGTCCATCAAACAGTCTTGGATGTGGTGATTGGAAGGAGGCTTGAGTAGAGCTAGCCTGTACCTTGACAGGCAGGCCACGAAGCCTCACCTTCACACCAGGGAGACTGTCCAGGGCACTGCTGACCTCTGCAGAGAGGAGGTCACAGCCATGGAGAGCCTGTTTCCTCTCCTTTGTTCATTGGCTCACAGCAGCCAGAAGTGCCCAGTCCACACAGATTGAGTGGCAGGTGCCGAACACCCCGCAGAGACCCTTCTCTCCCGGCCGCCTTGACAGCAGGAGTGCAGCCTGTTCCTGCTTCTGGCTCTCCCTGCGTGGGCTGCCCACAGCAGGCTGTCCGCCAGTGCTGACCGAGGAGAGCCTAGGAGAGACCTTGCTCAGGGCTGCCTCTGTTCCCCTGAGCCCGCTGTGTCCTCATTCTGTCTCCTGGGACCTGAGTTTGTTCTGTTTCTTCACCAGGTTTATTCAGGGCTCAGCGGTGCAGAATCCCTACTCCTTCTACCACTGGCAGTACATTGACATCTTTGTGTACTTCAGCCATCACACGGTCACCATCCCCCCCGTGGGCTGGACCAATGCTGCCCACAGGCACGGGGTCTGTGTGCTGGGTAAGAGCCAGGCTCATTGGCACAATGCTGGGTGACCCAGCAACTAGAGGTGGGGCTTTGTCTGCTTCCTGATAGGGGCTGGCTCAGTGGCCAGGACAGGTATTTGCACCCTTCTGGAGACGACCAGACATTCACTGTTCCCACTGGGCAGTTGGTCACTGCTAATGGCTAGCATGAAAGCCGCTGTATACAACAGATGGGTAAACAGGCCAGTGCTGCCTTGCTCGCAAGTGCGGGGTGGCTGACTCTCCCGGTTAGGCAGTTCCTCTCCAGGTGGGAGCCGAATCCAGGTACTGGTGTGCACGTAACCATACTGCTGGGCCCACCGGGTGTCTCCGGCACTAGCTGAATTTGACGGTCTAGCAGGTTTTCCAGTGCTGCTTATGCTAGCATGTTGCAGCCCCCTGGGTGGAAGGTAAGGCCTGACTCATTCCTCTGCTTTCCCACAGGGACTTTCATCACGGAGTGGAATGATGGGGCCCGGCTCTGCGAAGCCTTCCTGGCGGGGGAGGAGCGCTCCTACCAGGCGGTGGCCGACCAGCTGGTCCAGATTGCTCAGTTTTTTCATTTCGATGGCTGGCTGATCAACATAGAAAACCCTCTGAGTGTGAGTACGGCCTGCGGCCTGTGCCTCTGCCACCAGCCCCATGTGTTGCCACCCCTCCCACCCCAGTCACAGCAGCAGAAGCCATTTTTTATCAGGCAGAGCTGGCTCTGCCACCTGTGCCACCTCTGTGACCGTGGACCAGGATGGGTCTTCCCCAGGAGCCTTGAGTGTGCTGGCTGCACCTTCTCGCTCCCCCAGGGTGGCCAGGCCTGTGCTCTGCCCTGCTGTGCCTTGGGCTGGGTGGAGCTTCCCTTCCATGGCTGCCCTCCCCTTCCTCTGTGTTGGTCTTTTCCTGAGTTCTGACCCATATCCTTCCTGTCCAGCCAGAAAGGAGTCGAACATCTGGCTGGATCCTTCTCTTTCCTTCTGTGAGGTTGAGGGGATTTGGGGACGGTGGCTTTTTTTTCTTTTCTCGTCCTGGTACCGCCGTCTGGACTCAGTGGACCTTTATCACTGAGTGACATCCCCAGCCCTTTTTATTTTCTATTTGCAGACAGGGTCTTGCTAAGCTGCCCATGTCTGGTCTTGACTTGTGGTCCTCCTGCCTTAGCCTCCTGGGTAGTGGGGATCAGAGGCCTGCATCACCATGCCCCAGGACCCTGCCTTTTTGGCATGATCTTTGCTCCTCTGTGCTCCTGTCTGCCCTGGCATGCGTTCTTTTCCTGACCAACACACCTGGCCTGCCCAAGGGTCTGCCCTCTGTCTCCCCAGCTGGCCGCTGTGAGGAACACACCTCTTTTCCTGCGATACCTGACCACTCAGCTGCACCGTCAGGTCCCAGGGAGCCTGGTGCTCTGGTACGACAGTGTGCTGCAAAGTGGGAGCCTCAAATGGCAGGATGAGCTCAATGAGCACAACAGGTGAGCCCGTGGGCAGTGCCCAGAGGAGCAGCCACGGGCCTGTCCATGGGGCATCCCACATAGGTCTGCTTGGGCAGAAAGAGTGGGAGGGCCCAGGTCCTGCATTGCCCTGATGCTCAGCAGGCGGAATCAGTGCACAGCTACCCTGGTGCTGTGTGAGGGCTGCGGGTGGCAACTTGTAGCTGGGCTCTGCTGTTTGGGAGCAGGCTCTGTCCAGGGCAGCCTGGATAGATAGCCCGTGAGCCAGGAGCGGCTACCAGTATGGAGCAGGCTGAGTGCGACAGAGGGCCTAGGCCTCAGCAGATCCCTGCCACCTCCAGGGTCTTCTTTGATTCTTGTGACGGCTTCTTCACCAACTACAACTGGCAGGAAGAACACCTGGATCGGATGCTGGGCCAGGCAGGGGAGCGCCTGGCCGATGTGTACGTGGGTGTGGACGTGTTTGCCCGCGGGAATGTGGTCGGAGGCCGATTTGACACGGACAAGGTGGGTGGTGGCCTTTGGGCCAGAGGGCCGGAGGCTTGCAGGCCCTTCCTGGGCCTCCTCTTGCTGTGGACCTTCAGACCCCACCTGTACTTCAAGGGAAAGCACAGTGGCAGCTGATTCTTCCCAGAGTGGGCGCAACTGAGGCACTGAGGAATGGCAGCAGCCTTCCCTGGGACTGAACTGTCCCAACTGGAGCAGTCCCTGGTTTCGTGCGGGTGTCAGTGGGCAGAAGCCTCCTGTCCCAAGCTTGTCTGGGCTCTCACCAGCCCTGACGTCCTTTCTGGATCGCATGCTCTGAAGAGCGTTGCTCCAGCCACCCCCTCCCCAGGTAGACTTAGGGTCACGGAGGGCTGCAGGCTTCCCACGACATCTCAGGGGTTCAGGACTGCAGCAGAGCGCCGAGGTTGGGGAACAGCTGTGTAAAATGAGCGTGATTTCCTGGCAAGGGGACGGGCACTGGGGCCTTCGCCTGTCGGTCCTGCCCCTTCCTGGCCATAGGATGCTCAGGTGTTAGGTGAGCTTGAAGGGAACGGACCCCATAGCTGGAGTCTCCCTGTGCTGCTCTAGTCTCAGGGCCACCCGTGTGAGTGGGAGGGAGGAGGCAGTGCACTGAGCTACAGTGCCCCCAGAGGCACCCTCTGTACCTTCCTCTCGCCTGGCCAGCCTGTGGACCCACAGGATGAAGCCCCAGAGCCCCCAGGCAGCGTTGGAAGGAGGGCTGTGGCCTTAGAGAACTGTCCCTGTGACCTGTGCCCAGCAGGTGTATCTGGATTCTCAGATCCCCGTCTCTGACTTCTGTCCCCTCAGTCGCTGGAGCTGATCCGAAAGCATGGCTTCTCCGCAGCCCTGTTTGCCCCTGGCTGGGTGTATGAGTGTCTGGAGAAGGCGGATTTCTTCCAGAACCAGGACAAGTGAGGCCTCTCCCAGGGCTTCTCATGGGCTGGCAGGGGGGAGGCATCTAGGTGTTCTCCAGGTGTCCTGCTCTGGGGTGGCTACAGGAGGACAAGGGGACAACCTTGGCTGTCTCCTGGAGGGCTTAGACCAGCTGGGCTGGGGGACCAAAGACTGGGGAGCCTGAGTGGCCACTTCCTGCAGCCGCGCCCCTCTGGCCTGTCCTTAGCTGGGAGCGGCAGTCGCTCTCGAAGGCTTGTCTTGGAGTTTGCGGGAGAACCCCGAGGCTTGACCGTGGGCCCAGGCATGTTGCAGGGTCCTTTTAAGTGGACCGAGCTGTCCCTCCCTGTGTTTCTGTAGGTTCTGGAGTTTGCTGCAACGCTTCCTGCCCACACATAGCATCTGCTCCCTGCCCTTCATCACGTCTTTCTGTCTGGGCATGGGGACACGGAGAGTCTGCTATGGCCAGGTACGTGGGCCATGTGCTGGGTGGACACTGTGGGGAAGGTGCCCTCCTCCCCACCTCCTGGCTCAGCTGGGCAGGAGGGAGCGGTGGTGGGCCGCCTACGGCACCTGCACCCTCCTGCTTGTGTGAGGAGGAGTGCACGCCTCTCCCTTTCTCTGTGTGCCCTTCATGCAGGAGCAGGCCGTGGGGCCCTGGTACCACCCGAGTGCCCAGGAGACACAGCCCCTGTTTGGGGAACACAAGCTACCCGGGGACGGCGGGGGCTGGGTGAAGATGTACTGCTGCCTGGCAGATGCCTGGCACGGGGGCAGCTCCCTGCTGCTCCAGGGGGTGATCCCGCCTGAAGTTAGCAATGTGGCTGTGAGGTGGGTGAGTGATGGGTGAGGTGAGTGGCCATCGGCTTCATTCTCTGTGTTGACTAATAAATGATAGTGGGGCAGCGGAGGCCAGAATGAGGATGGTGGACAGGCCTAGTTTATTTTTTTAAAAAATTGGGATCAATTGGGAGGCTAAGGAAGGAAGACTGCAGGTGTGAGGCCGTTTTGGCAACTTGGTGAGCATCTGTCTCAAAATGAAAGTTGAGCTGGGTGTGATGGTGCACACATGTGATCCCAGCAACTCAGGAGGCTGAGGCAGGAGGTTGCAAGTTCAGGCTTGCCTCAACAACTTATCGAGGCCCTGCCTCAAAATAAAAAATGAAAAGGCCTGGGGAAGTAGCTCAGTGATAGGGCACCTCTGAGTTTAGCCCCAGTACCACACACACACACAAATTGCGGTTCAGAGAGCATGGCGTGAAACCACTTCAGCCGTTCCCTTAAGCTGTGTGCACGTTGTCATGCAAGAGATCTCCAGGCTTTGCCACCTTGCAGAAGCACCCCGCGGGGCTCCCACACTCCCTGCAGCCCTGGAAGCCACCCTTCTTTCTGCCCCTGTGTGTGCGACTCCTGAGCTCATGCCAGTGGAGTCAGCTATTTAGAACCAGGACTTTTCAGCCCACAAGAGAATCTGGCCATGGGGAAGACTGTCCCCTAGTGGCGGCAGGACTGGAGTGTAGGGCTCCTGCTGACGGGCCTCCCTCTTCCTGGTGGATGCCGTGGGATTGCCCAGCTCACCACAGAACGCCCTGCCACCTCTCACATGGTCTTCCTCTATCAGGTTGTTTTCCCTGCAGGTCCCCGTGCCACCCAGAATATTTCTGTCCTTGGTGTATAAGCTCGAAGGGCCCTCGGATGTCGGGGTCGCTTTGGAGCTCACTACAGGGGATGCTGGTGGCTGTCACATTGGCAGCATCTCAGTGCTGAATGGTGAGTTGCTGGGGAGATCCCAGGAGGCGGGCATCTAGAAAGGCCACGGCTGTGGGGAGCAGCTGGGGTGGACGGTGTTGGCAAGTCCTGCCTTCACTGTGGTGAGGACAGCTGGCACAGGGAGGACTCACTTCCTAGCCATAACCTGAACCTTGGTTAGCAGCAGCAGATTCCTGGCTGGGTGGACTTGGGCCCCCTGCTGGCTGAGGCACTGAGAGGGGCCTGTCAGTGGGACAGGGAGATGGCACATTGGGAGAAGCTGGCATGGGCGACACTGGCCAAGCCCAGACATGCATCCCATTTGTTCTTTTCCAAAGCCCTTCCTGGTGGTCCCCCAGTGCCTGCACCTCCAGGGGTCTTATCTGGCCTATGGGAGATAAGGCCCCTGCCAGTGGACGTCTTACTCCCTCTGGTCTCCCGTACCCTGTATTATTTGGGAGGGATTCTTCTTTCTCAAGCCTATGCCTCCTTCTCCAGCAGAGACAGGTTCCAGGCAGAGCCTCCAACCCCTCCAGGTACCCCCCACCAAGCTGGCCAGATGGGCAGGCCGCTGTGGCCAGCCACTCAGCGGGGGCTGGATCCAGCGGTAAGTCCCTCTATTTTGTGCAAGAACACAGGAGGGAGTGGCTGCACATTGGGGGACTTGTGGAGTCATAGTCCCCAGTGAGAATATCCAGGACTTTCGTATAGAGACCTTGGACTGTTCCTCTGGGTTTGGGGCAGCCCTAAGATACAAGCCCAGGACTCTTGCTCAAGGTCATTGCAGGGACCTGCCATAGTTCTGGGGTCCCCACAACCTGGAGTACACCCTGTGTGCTTCTCCCCCTTGTGGCTTGAGCCTCTGCCCAGCTGGCCTGGGAGCGTTGCGCTGAGCCAGCCTGACCAGCCCATGCATCTCCCCCAGCTGCTACGAGGTGAGCCTACGTGGGTGCCTCCTGCAGGACCTCTTCGTGAACTTCTCACGGCCTCCGGGAAGCCGGAAGGAGGAGAGCTTCGCATGCCGCCTTGGCGAGATCCAGGTGCACATCCGGGAGGGTCCCAGCCGAGGTGTCTGTCTCCTGTCCTGGGGAGGGCTGCCTGGGGCTCTCCCTGGTCCTGCAGGGAGGTGGGCAGGCAGCCTCTCCTTCCCGGGGCCCAGCTGGCTGAGCCTTCTCTCCTGCCAGGTGGTGGATGCTGACAGCCTGCTGGCCCCTCTGCACCAGGTGCAGGACTTCACTGTCTCCCAGGTCCGCTGGCAGCAGCCCGCCCCTATACTGGAGGGCCGACCGGTCCGGCTCAGACTCAGCTGCCTGCTGCACTGGTCCTACCTCCTCCTCCAGGTGCGGTGCTTCCGAGTCCACTGCTGGGAAGGAACTAGAAGTGACTCTCCCAGCAGAGAGCCTGCAGGGCCAGAGAAGCCCACATTCCTGGGCCTGGCTTTTGCCAACCAGTACCGGGTGGTGGACTTGGTGGTAGAGGCTGCTGGACCCGGCCAGGATGGCCGTGTGGAGTTCCTGGTGGAGCCTGTCCCCAGGGAGGGCTTCCTGGTGCCTCAGGCGGAGTGGGGCAGGGCGGCCCTGCTCTATTCCTCCCCACGGTGAGCCAACCCAAGGCAGACTCCTCCTCACTCAAGACTCCAGGTTTTTTGGTGGCTGCTTCAAGCTGCCCTAGGTCCCACTAAGGAGGGTCAGGTCCTTAGAGGGTTGCTCCCCAGCTCCGGCTGTGGCCTTTGGTGGGGCATTGGTTGTAGGAAGCAGATTGCTGACTGATGGTTCTGCTGTTTGTGGGACCCCTCTCCACAGTGCGCAGTTCCCAGGGAAAAAGGAAAGGATCTGGGGAGGTTTTGTCTAGAAAATTACATAAAGGATGTTCCCTAACAGGCTGAAAGGCTTTGATGCTGAGAACAGTGACCTTTTGTTCCTGAAGACCCAACTGCAATGGTGGCAGGGAGGCTCTGCAGCAGAGCAAGGGCCCATGGGAGGTCTTCTGAGGTGGCCCTCAGGGTGGTGGGCAGGAACCAGGGCTGTCTGCAGGGCAGGGCAGCCGAGACGGTGTCTTGGGTGATGGAGCTCAGGGCTGGCTGCACTGCGTCATGCCCCCAGCTGGGGAAGGCGGGCTGCCACTGACCAGACCACTGTGGGAGCCAGCAGGCCTTGGCCTCTGCTGAGTCTCCTCCAGGTGACAGGCTCGCAGGGGGCTTCCACTTAGGCAGTGTGGCCTGGGGCGCCTGCCGCCCCTTTCCCTCTGCTCTCTGCCTTCCCCCTCCCTGGCGGCTGTGGCCCGTTGACACCGTCTTTCGGCCTCAGTGGTGCAGCCTGGCCCCTGCTCTCCTTCGTGTGCCTGCGTGGAGTCTGCTGTGATCATGGACAGGGTCAGAGGTTTGCAGGGGTGTCGCCCCCAGGCCACATAGGGCCACTGTTGGTGCTGACCTTCTCTGCCCCTGTCCTCTTTCTATGCTGGGGGCTGGGATACTCTGAGCCCAGCTGGAGGTCTTACCTGGGGCGGGATCTGTGGTAAGGGAAGAGGCCACCAGGTGGCCAGTGTAGGGGACTGACCAGCTGGACCAGGCCAGGAACCTAGAGGGCAGGGGCTCGCTCTGCCCCTCTCCCTCCCCGTGTTCCCTGGTCCTCTCTGGAGTGGAGTTCCATGCTCCTTCCTGACTGAATGTTCTTCCATGTCTCCCAAGGGCCACCCAGCCCTCAGGTGGACAAGTGAGGACCCAGGGCATGGGGCAGGGCCATGTCTTCCCCAGCTGGGGGTATGACATGGCGCCAGCCAGCCGTGTCTCTCTGGCTAATCCAAAACTGAGGTCACCAGTGCTGGCCTTCCTGCGTTCTAGACAGCTTGGACGGTCTGTTCTGGGACCGGGAGACCATGGCCGCTCTTGCCGGCCTGCCATGTGCTCTGCTCGCCGCTTTCTCTAATTTGGATCTCCAGTTTGCCATTCCCCGGAGCGCGCTCAGCCCGGGTGCCCAGAGGAGGCGTTGGGGTGCAGGGCTGGCCGGGCTGCCCACCTGGCCTTGGGACCCTGGCTGCCAGATGCCCAACAGCCACGTCAGTGCCCCGTTTCCCCCGTTTCCTGAGGCCTGGCTTTACTTATTTATTTTTAAGTGCTGGTTCTTCCAAATATTTTATGTAGAGAAGAAGGGAAAATTTATAGTGGCAGTTATTTTCTCACAGTCTGGTGAGCAAGCAATTAGAAATGAGGGGCTTAGTGGAGCATGGCATGTGGCAGAGCCATGCAACCCCGCTCCCCAGGAGCACGGTCCCCAGTCCCAGCAATACAAACTTCTATGCAAGAAAATGAATCTGCCGGCATTTAAGCCTGGGCCCCTCTGGTGGGTGTAATCACTCTGAAATAAATGATCCAATGTGATGAAAAACGAGAGCTCGTGTCTTGGTGAGAGATCTGGCTCCTTCCCTGGCCCCAGCGCATGGCACTTAAGCTCTTGGTTTGGATTCTGCTGCTTCCCCTCCCCTTCTCCATCCTTACTTGCCTCTGGCCACTCTCCCAGCTCTGCTCTGGCCCTGTCCACCCTTGCAGGAGCGAGGGCTCAGAACCTGGAGGTGGGAGAAGCGTGGCTGCTCCTCATGGGTCACAGTTCAGGGCTGACCACGCCAGAGAGGCCGAGTCTTTGGGAGTCCTGGAGGGTCGTCAGCCACAGATGTGCCATGTCCACCCCAGCTCTGTGCCCTCTCTGCATCAGCTGACCAGCACAGCTGTGGCTGTGCCCAGGCTGACCCTCCCATCTCTAGGCTGCATTCTACCCCAGTGAGGTCGCGCTGCCCGGGAGAGGAGACCATGCCACTCCTCCCTTTGCTGGTTCAGTCTGTCCCCGATTAGGGTGCAGAAGGCCAGCCTGGAGAAGAGGGTTGGGACTTTAAAATCTCTTGCCCAGAGGGTCTTTCCCCTCCCCATTGCCTCCTGGTGGGGAAAAGGTGCCTGTTCTGGGTGTAGCCTGCACCCCAGTCCTGTGTCCCCCTCCCCGCCCCCCGCCGCCACGTCGCTACTCCACGCGCAG
>NW_025999895.1:2905033-2995090 GCF_001458135.2 Marmota marmota marmota | reverse complement strand
CAGGCCATCCTCTGGGTGCTACTGCTAATGGTGGGGGCTGGGGCGAGGGGTCTGAGCTGCTGCGAGAAAAGGGTCCAGAACAGCCGAGGGCGGGGGCTCTGCGGAGGGCGGAGCCGAGGGCGGGCTGTGCACAAGGGGAATAGAAAAGGAGGGTCGTCCCAGAGCTTCGGTACTGACGCTGAATAGAAAGTGAGGTGTCATTTACTTTTGAAGTTTCATGAGACAGTGGAGCTGTGTGGGGAGCCCGTGTGGGGTTTTTTGCTGCTTCCCTACTCCAGCTATCCCTGCCTTGCCGGGGCTCCTCGCTGCCACCGCCACCTGCTCTCTGCACCACCGGCCTCCGTCCCACGTCTCACCTGCCAGGAGCCTGGAGGGGTGTGGCCCAGCTGGCCTCCCGCCTCCCTCCCCCTTCTGTGGGCCCTGCCCTGGGCTTGTTCGTCTGTACCCTAGCACCGTGACTCCCCACCTGGCAACACAGCTGGGTGCTGGCCCGCCCTGGCCCCTCAGCTCCCTGGCTGGGGAGGGGTGGGGAGGGCTGGGTTCCAACAGGTTGGCCTCAGTCCCATAGGCCAGGCCCAGGGCCCCTCCAAGAAAGGACAGAGATGGCCACTAGGTGCAAGTGCTCTGCCTCAGGGCCCACCAGTCCACCCTCCTTGGCGGGAGTGGCCCCCGCCGGCTGGGCTTCGACTTCTCTGCTCTGCTCTGCTGCTGGGGCACTCTCAACATGGGGCGGAGGGCGAGGGGCACCCAGAGTTCTGGAGCCACATCGGCCCTTGCGTTGGAGTTGGACCCCAGGGCTGCTGGTCGGACAGCTAAGGACACGGACGGCACCGCAGGGCCTGCGGGGAGCAACGTAGGTGATGGGGCCATGCTGGAGCCCCAGGGATGACAAGCCACCGGCCCTCCCTGCACCCGCACCCAGCCCCGCCAGGGCACAGCTGGCAACAGATTGCATCCTGCTGGCTGCTCTTCTGGCTCAGGCCAGGCCTGCTCCGCCGCTGAGCCCCACGCCTGTGGAGCAGGAGCCGGGGAAGGCAGACTGGCTAGAGCCCCTGCTGGCCACCATCAGGCCTTTCCCCTCCAACTCTCCCACTGCGCCCGCTGGGAAGGACACGTCCCCACAGCGCCGCCAGCTGGGCAGGGCCGCTCTCCACGTGCCCTGTGGGCCGTGCTCCTCGGTGCGGTGTGCGACAGACGCGGACTTGGACTCGGTTGGATGCCTCTGGGTTGGTTGATTTTTTTGTTGCTTGGATCTTAACATCTTTTTTTTTGTTTTGTTTTTTGTTTTGTGATTTTTTTTGTTTTTTTGTTTTTGCCCTTCATGGTCCGAGAAGGAAACGGTGGAAGGTTTCACTACAACAGAAACAGAAAGGCGGCACTTGCAGTTTCTCAGGAGCAGCCAGGCTAGGGGTCCCAGCACCTGCCCCTGCCCCTGGCTGCCGGCCCCCACCCTCCTGCACGCTAGACCTCAGCAGACCTGTCTCCTGGGGCCAGTCAGGCTGCTGGTGGGTGTGTGGGGCCAGGACAGGGCTGTGGGAGGGCAGAGCCTGGCTGGAAGGAGCTGCCTGGGAGCTGGGATGGGGAGAGCGGAGGCCAGGTCTGGCCACCAGGCAGGAGGCTGGGCAGCAGCAGGGCGTAAGAGGGAGGTGGCAGCACAGGCTGAGCAGGGGCCCTGGATGAGAAGGCAGAGTGGGGGGGGGGCAGGGTGCCACTGCGGAGTGGGACAGGTGCGCCCCGCAGCCCTGGCAGCCCTGTAGTCCAGAGGGAGGCGCTCCTTCCACCTGGGGAGGTGCAGACACATGTGCCCTGGGGCCAGCACCTGGAACAGCCCTTCCTGTCTTGGCGGCTCCCTAGGCTCCCTGCCTGACTTCAGGCCCAGCCTGCATCCCTAGGGTGCCCACAGTGGGACAAGGCGGGTCCCTGCAGGCCACGAAGCTGTGCACACAGTCCAAGTGATGCTGGAGTGGCCATGGGAGACCTGGGGAAGGGTACCCTGTGCTCCTTGCCTGCCTCTGGTGGAGGAATTTCCCCTTCCGGATGGACCCTGGGGACAGTGAGGGTGGTGCTGCAGCTCAGGGACAATCACCCGGAGGCCAGCTAACAGGGCCCACTGCAGAGCTAAAGCGCCACCTATGGAGCAGGGGGGGATTTGCCCCATGTCAGGCACGGGTCCTGGGGAGGCCCAGGGCTCAGCAGGGAAGGTGGCCCTGGGCCTGGGGTACTCTCTACATCTCCTTTCCTCACGGCAGCACCGAGGAGTCCCCGGGGAGTGGTGTGGCGTCGGTAGCCTACACACAGAGTAATGTGCTTGTGACCATGTCATCATTAAAAATTTAATTAGAAACATCAGCCTCAACTGAGTGGGGACAGGGAGGGTGTAGCGGAGCCAGGTGGACCCTGGGGGAGGCCGGCTGTGCAGGGGGCTGGCTGTGGCAGCTGTGAGAGAGGCCTGACCCAGTGTTTCTGGAGCTGTGTGGAGCAGGCCATCCTCTGGGTGCTACTGCTAATGGTGGGGGCTGCCTGTGCTCCCCAGCTGGCCCCCACCGTGTGCATACTGTACCTGCAGTGGCTTGGGCAGCACAACATCAACAAAGTCAAGATAGGAACCAAGGTTCAGACATACGGAAAACCAGGTCAAAGACACACACACCGTCATGGGCAGGGTGGGGAGCCCAGCTGGCTGGAGGTAAAATCTATGGGCTTTAGAGTCGCGGAGGGCCAGCGGCGCGGTCGCTGACCGGGAGGGGCGCACTGTCCTCCTGGTGGCTGTGCCTGGTGTTTGGGCTGTAGGGTTTGGTTTGGAATAGGCAGTAGTGTGAATGCTGTTAGGGGCGGGTCTCTTGCTAGTAGGGGGTGAAGCGGCTGTACCCTCCTCGGCAGAGGCTAGCCTGCAACATCAAAGATGGAGAACAGCCAATCAGTACCGTCCTTGGGTAAGGGGAGAAAAAGCAAAAAGAAAAAAAATAAGGAAAAACAAAAAGAGAAATTGCTAAATCCCGTTTTCTTTCCCCTTTTTAGTTGTCCTTGGGAAGAGTGGGTGTCATGTTGTCATGGCAACAGGGGGCAGGGGCCTGGTCCTTATGTGGAGTGGCTGGGGCCAGGAGGGGCACTCCTGACTCACAGGCTTTTGAACCATCCCCTTGTCCTCCGGCAGAGGGAGGTCCCAAGGACAGCCCCACTTTCTCATCTCCTGACGGGGTTTCCTGATGGCCCAGCTTCAGAGGGCCTCTCTGGGGACTGGCAAGGTCATGGTGTGGGGGGCTTGCTGGGCTGCGCTGTGTCCTGCCAGGGAGGTCTGGTCTCGGGGGCTCCTGCCTTTGCTATCCTGGGCCTCCCCACCCCCACCAGTTTTGCCAGAAAAGGGAAGAAAATGGCAAATACGAGAGAAGAAAAACTGGGGGGAAAATAGAAAAATCTCAGAAGTAAAAAAGTGAAAATACAAGAGGAACCCTCTGAGAATCAATGAACGCTTTTAGCTAGCAGCTGCGTTGAGGGCCCCTGTGCCGGAAGCCCAGGGCTGCAGCCACAGGTCAGGGCCTCGTCCAGGGGGCCATGGCAGCCTCTCCAGAGCCTGCCCTCCTTGGCTGCTCACAGCTGCTCCGATGTCCGAGGTTTGTTAAAATTAAAAAAAAGGCAAAGCAAAAACTGGGAGGGAGTAATCAAAACCAGGGAGGGGGGTGCCCAGCTCTCCTTCCCCTGGACGCCTCCCTCGACTCCCCCAGGATGTTTTCATCTTTGATGCAGGTGGCCAGGCTGGCTACAGACATATCAGCACCCTGCCGGGGCCGGGGCACAGGAGGTGGGTGTGCACTGGAAGCAGATTTGGGGCACAGAGGGAGCTGGACCACACGTGGACAGCTGGCCACACACACACACACACACACACACACACACAGACACACTGGCCACACGCCTCTGGTAGCAGAGGTGTCCACCCTGCACTGCCCTCTCCACCCCTCAGGGATGAGGCCACTGGGAAGCAGATGCCATTTCCTCAGAAGCCCTGCAGCCCTGGAAAGTCCAGGAGGAGGGGCCTGGTGAGGGACAGTGGGTGGTCTCTGTCCCCTCCCCTACGAGCTGGAGGAGGGGCTGGGCTCAAACACCCCCCAGGGGAAGCCAGTCTGCCCCCCAGCAGCAAGCAGCCCCACCTCTGGAACCTCTGTGAAGGGCAGGGGCTGTGGACAGGTCTTTGGCTTTCCTGGTGGTGGGAAACGAGGGGCCTTGACAGGACTTTGGTTATGGGCTCAGGAAAACAGGTCCTGAGGGGTGCTTCCCATCTGGTCAGACCTGCCTCCCTCAACGGGGAGAGGGTGCCAAGGGGCAAGCCCTCTCCCACCCCAACTCGAGTCCATGCTGCGGTCCTTCCAAGGTCACAGGATGAGGCACTGGCTGGAGGTCTTGGCCTCTCAGAAGGGCCCTTCCCCACCCGCCTGGCCACACCGATGTGGCCTCCTTGCCATGACTGGTGCCAGGGGCCAGGTGGACCCAGACTTCTTACCATGGTTCCGATGCTGTAGGTCGCCGCAGGGCCGATGGTGTGATGGTAGGGGTCAGCAGCTGCGTAGACTCTGCCGTAACTAGGGGAAGGCACCGCAGGGAGGGGGCAGGGGAGGGGCAGGTGAGGGGCAGCAGGCCTCCCATAGCCTCCAAACCAGTTACTGAATGAACCTCCTTCTGTGGGTCCCAGCCACAGGCCCCCACCTCTCCCACAGGGCCCTCACGGTTCATCCTTCCTCCCTGTTGGAAGGAAGTTTCTGGAACCCAACAGGACACCCTTTCAATACGCCCAGTGTACGCTGACCTGACCACAGGCCACGTGTCCTACGTAGCGCTACCTGGAGCGGGGAAAAATAGACTTCATTCCCCCAAAGAACAGGAACCAAGTGCTGGGAAACGGTTCCAGAGAGGGACCTGGGGCAACCAGAGTCACGGCCACCAAGGAGGTGGCAGTGTGTCCCCAGATGACCTTCCTTCACCCCATTTATCTGTAGTGACTTCTTAGCTTCTTTCAGGACAGGCTGGGCCACGGGGCCCTGCATGCCATGATGCAAGGAGGGCCAGGCCGCCCCAGGTCAGAGTGGGTGTGTGGACAAGAGCCACAGCAGCCCTCGATGAAGTGCTCCTGTATGGCCCCAACAGGAACTCTGTGTCCACCAGGCCCAGTGACCAAGGGAAGAGGCCCTGGGCACAGCCACTCCACGGGGGAAGTACTTGAGGCCCTGCCCCCTGAAACAAAGCCTGGCATCTACAGCCTTCTCCCTGGGCATGCTCACTGAGGGGTGGAGGGCTGGCTGCTCCCAGAGGGTGCACACTGCCTACCTGATCTCATCCCATTCCGCGGGGGAGGGGGCTGGGCACCTTCCCTTCTCTGAGCTAGAGCGTTTCAGTCCTAAAAGTGCTAATGAAGACCAGAGCTGTCTCCAGGGGCCAATCTGAGGCTCCAAATTATCTTCACTGGGGCCTTGAGAGCTGCAGGGGGTGTCAGACCTCAGGGATGGGAATCTGCTACCTGAGGTGTTAACTGCTGCCTAAGAACTGGGGGTTTCCCCCATTTCCCCAGTGTACAAATAGGAAGCGACTAAAGTCAAGGGCTCACTGGCTCCAGGGTCTCTAAGCCACACTGGGACCTGCTCTCCTGCAATCTTGCACCCATGAGGCACAAGTACCCCAGCCCCTGAGTGGCACCGAGTCTTCCTGTGTGTCTGGGCCCAGCCTTCCGGGACCCTGTACTGTCGTCTCCCCATGCCTCACCTGTCACTGTAGGCTGCTGCTGCTGCTGCTGCTGGCTGAGCATATCTGTAGGCTGCGTAGCCTCCCTGCGGGGAGGAAGGAGGAAGAGATGGCAGAGGCACTTAGTGAGGCTCACCCAGGGATAGGCCCAGCCAGGGCCTTTCCTGGGGCAGACACACACCCTGTGGGGCTGGGCCCTAGGGCGGGGCTATGGACCGCCTCAGTCCCCAGCCTTTCAACTTCCACCTTGGCCTGGGGCAGCGTAGGTGGTGCCTGGCCTGGGCACCTGGCTTCTGGTCTAATGGAGATCTGAGGATTGTCAAGTGGATGGTTCCAGATGAAGCAGGGCTATCTGTTCATGCCATTCATCTATCCATTCTCGCACCTGGTAGTGCATTCAGTACACTAGCGGGTACCTGCCTCTGGCCGTGTGCTGGCCTATGGCACATCTCAGGTGTCCATAGATCTACCAACAGGCCACCTCCTGACTTGGGTGCAGAAAGAGAACCCTGGGGAGCTCTGGATGCTAACCTAGACACTAGGAATGGACAAGGGCAAAGGGTTCAAGAAGGCATTAATTCAGAGATGTCTTGGGCTCAGATGAGCAGGTAACGCAATAATGGACGACTGCTCAGGGCAGGGGCAGGGGCAGGGCCAGATGAGAGGGCTCCAAGCCAGAGGAAGCAGTACGTGCAGCCCCAAGAAGGGAGAGAGAAGCCATAGGACTCCGGGGGATATAGGCTCAAGAACAAAGGCAACTTGTGGCCCTGCTTCCTGGCCTCTTTGGGGCCTCCACACTGGACAGGGGTGTTCCTGGGGGCTCACTCACTGACCGCAGTGTGCTTAGAAGTGGAAGAGCTGCTACTGCCCCATCCATCACAGTCCTAGCCAAACAGACCCAAATGCCTTTAGCTTATAGGGCTGCTGGGAGACCCAATACCACTCCCTCGATGCAAACTGACAACCCAGACTGGGCCTGGCTGGACTCCCCAGGGGTGCCAGGTTGTGCAGATCAGTGCCCTCGCCCTCTTAAGGATGGGAGGGGGCCAGGAGGAGTGGGGCCACTAGAGGGGATACACTGCTCACAGAGACAAACAGAACAGCCTACACCACCCTCCCCTTCCAGGGCTGCACTTACATAAATCTCAGCACCATAAAATCCATCCTGATACACGACCCTGGAAGCAAACGGACAAGAGAGTGGTGGGAACGCTGGAGAGGTGGGGTAGGCCGGCTCCGGTGTCTGCTGAGGAGGGAGGGGGCACGGTGCCAGCCCCGCCCACGGGACTGGCATTTTAACAAGCGTTTGCTCCAGTGCCCTGTTTGGTATAACAATAGAGTAACACCCTTGCTGGTCAGCTCCTTTCTCCCAAAAACCCAGGGGCCCATCGGCCCAGTCAGGCTTGCCCTCCCCCCCTCCCCCAGGCAGTCCTTCAGCGGGGAGGACACTGGACCACGGGGAAGGACCAGAGAGGGCTCGAAGAAGTGCCTCGCTGTGGACCCAAGGGCTCACAACTCCCCCCTTGAAAGCATCCGGAACAGGTTCCGGCGCTAAGTGACCCCTAAATGCCAGTGACCCTTGGCGGTATCCCCGTGGGGGAGGTGGGGTAGTGGGGATGCGGGCGGTTGCAGCGCTACCTTCTGGGGCTCCCGCCACCCCGTATCCCCAGTTCTGTTAAGGCTGCGGAGACCCCCCCCAGCCGCTGCACAGGCCGCCCCCGCGCGCCCCTCCGTCCCCCGGCTTCCCGCTCCGGGGTACTCACGCTCCGTAAGTCGGGATCGGGGGCGGAGGCGGCGCGGCCCGAAACGTGTTATACACGGCCCTGCCCCGGCCCCGTAGGTGCGCGCCCCGGTAGGCAACGGCTGTGCCCGTNNNNGCCACGGGCCCTGGCCCCCGGGCCCCCGTCAGGGTGGCGCGCCCCCGGTACGGCAACGGCTGGTGCCCGGTCGGTGGGTAGGGGAAGCCGGTGCACTGCAGGAAAGGGGCGCGAGACGAGAGTGGCCGCGGGAAGGCGCACCCTGCGCCCGGCCTCCGCCCACCCGCGCCCGGCTCCGCCCACCCGAGCAAGGCCTCCCGGCCCCGCCCCTCTCCCCCGCCTTTACCTGCATAGAATTCGGGTCCGTAGACTGCACCTACCACGGGGTTGAGCTTCCAGCCTAGAACAGAGACAGGGCCCAGTCACTGTCTTCCCAAGCCCGTCCCGCCTCACCTTAGGACAGAGTCGCGGGGACGTCCCAGGGCTGGCCGGGTCCCTCGCTCTGCCCCAACACCCCGCAGTGCGGCTCTGCCGACCCTGCACCCACTTCCCTCCGGACGTTTTTCCCACATGTCACACCGGCGCCCCGGACACCAGCCCCAGCAGTTTCCGGTTCAAGGGAGAGTGGAACGCAGCCTCGGCTGCAAGAAGGGATTCTGTCTTGGGGCTCTTTCCCCACCTCCTGTCCCCAAATCTCCCTTCTGCTCCGGAGCTCCCTTTCCCAGTGCCAAGTCTTGGGCTCTGCCCTCTTATCCTCCTGTCCACAGCAGGACCCCTGAAGGAGGGAGAGGAAGGGCCACTGGCTCCGGACCAAGGGTGATGACGTCTGCAGTTCCTGCCAGGTCTGGTGCCCATGGGGTCCTTACCACCCACGAGGTGGATGGCACACCCTTCCCACTTTGTAGAAGATATGGAGGCTGAGGGAGGTGCAGGAAGACTGGCCATGAAGGAGGTGTGAGGCCTCTCCCAGGATCCCCAGCTGGAATCTGCATGCCAGTCCTCCCCTTCCCAGGTGGGGCCGTCCTCTCACAGAGGACCAAGGCACAAAGGTCTGACTCCACCTGGAGCCTCTGGGAGCGGAGATCGGTTGGCTCTGAGCAGCACCAGCCAGGCACAGGATAGGGCCAGGCCCAACCTCAGCACTGTGAGGAGGGACAGGAGGGACCTAAACCTACCAGCCAGCTGGTGAGATACATCCTGGAGAGGGTGGCTCTTCTCCACATGGACTGCATGTGACAGCCCCTCACCCAGATTCTAACAGCCTCATCACAGGGCAGGTAGATGAGAGCCATCTGGGGACCCCTCTCCAGCCCCTCCAGGAGACTGAGCTGCCTGCCATGCCCAGTCCACCATCTCTCCACCTAGACTGGATGTCAGGGCTGGGACTCTGGAGTCTTCCAGAAATCAAAGTTTAGAAAAGGAGAGTGGGCTTTTCCATGATGGAGTGAGCCCTGAGGCTATCCCAGGTGCACCTTCCCTCGGCGCCACCCTAGATGAGGGAGACTCTGAGGCGAATGTCTGCTTCAGGGGCCCTGGGACCTTGACTCTGGCTTCCTGGATGCCCCTGTCAGTTCTGGCTGTCCAGGTACCTCCACCTCTCTCTGCTGGCCCCACTTTAGCCTGGAGCCCCACAGCTCACAGAGGCATCTTGAGGCCCACGGGGTGGCCCCTGTTTCAGTTGTAAATAGGAACACCTGGTCAAAGCTGGTGTGTTTGTCATCTGCGGAGGGAACTTCTGCCCTCTCCTGAAGTTCAGCGTGCTCAGAGTGGTGAGCATGCTCAGACCACTCTGGGCCAGCCTGCTGGGGTCTAGGCACCCCCCTGCAGCCCTGTGATTCTTGCCCAGCTCTGTGAAGGCATTTCAGTGAGACTGCTCTTGCAGCCAGGTACACAAAGGTTCTGCCACTCTCCATTTCCCAACATCTGGCCAGCACTGGTGACAGACCCTTAGGAACTGCACAGCTGCCTGGGGATGAATTCCACTCGACATTCCTCACTGTCAGCATTCGGGTGCTGCCCAGAGAGCAGTGGCAGGCTCTTGAGTGAAGGGTGGGCAGTGTTCCAGTAGTGTCACGGCACCCTGCTGATCAGCCTAACCCTGTGAACATGTCTACTGTTCTCTGCAGCCAATTAAGTCAATGGGGCTCCTTTCCTTGTGGGGGCCCAGTGTTTGCAATGGCTGCAAACAGCAGCCTCCTTGGTAATATATGCAGCTGTTGCTTGGATGGCTGGCCTAAGGGACCTTGGAGGCAGAATTTGCACTGCATGCCCTTGACTCTGCCCTGTGCTCCCAGTTTGAGCTTCAGTCAGTTATTTGGGGTGCAAGTGTCTAGCACTGACATTGGCCCATTGCCATGTCCACCTGCACCAGCTGCAGAACAAGGAGCATGTGATTGACACCCTATGCAGGGCCAAGTTCAAATCCTCTCAAGTTCTTTGATCGCCACATTGCAATGAAGTGGGGCTTTACCAGGTTTAAAGTGGATGAATTTGGAAATGTAGTGACTGAGAAGCAACTTGTCCCAGGTGGTTGTGGGGTCAGATGCACCCCTAGTCATGGGCCCCTAAACAAATGTGGGTCCTTGCACTCATGAGGGCTTCTACTATGCTGCCCACTCATCATGCCCACGAGTAAATCCTACTTCCTGTGTCAACACTTTTACTTCTCCTGCCTAGCACCAGATCACAGAAGTCTCAGCCATAATGTACTGGGGACACTTGCAAAGCTGGGGTACTGCTAGTTTTTAGAAAGAACTTGAAATTTGAGTCTTCAAAAAATCTGGGAGGAAGGACACAATATTCAACTCTAATTGGGCCTGGCCAGAGCCCCTCTCCTCCTCTAGGACCTGACACATGCATCAGATTGGCCCATGCCCCGGGGCAGGCTTCTGTGCTGGTTGGTCACCTGACTCCATGTGGGGCAGATCACATGGGGACAGGAGTGGCTGGATGTGATGTGGTGCACCCTGTCCCTATGCAGGGGTAGGTGGCTTGCAGAGAGAC
Organism: Marmota marmota marmota; assembly: GCF_001458135.2. Taxonomy (NCBI): domain Eukaryota; kingdom Metazoa; phylum Chordata; class Mammalia; order Rodentia; family Sciuridae; genus Marmota; species Marmota marmota. Next base: position 2,984,600 of record NW_025999895.1, on the reverse strand, counting down.
CTGTCCTGACTATGGGCAGCAGGATCTAGAAAAGGCCTTGGCGTGTGGCTGCAGTGTTCGAAGCAGTCCCCTGGCCTTGTGGAACTAAGGCGTGCAGTGGCCACCAGACATCCCTCCAAGGGTTTCCATGGCCAGCTCTTAACATCGGCTGATGTTCAAAGGAAAGGTGCTTAAAGGAAAACCCTGCACCCTGCTGCAGTCAGGTGCACACATGTGACCAGGCAGTTAACTCGGGGACCGCGGGGTCAACCTGGTGCTCACAGCATTGTCAACACTTCTAAAGCCCAAGGGGCACAGCTCCTTCCACAGCGTCGCACTTGATCCCGAGCACTTCTGCCTCTGGACCCTAGGCTGCACTTAGAGCATTATTTGCCCTTTAACAGCCCTGGGCAATGGATATCACTATTCCTGCTTTGCAGATGAGGAGACTGCAGCTCAGAGAGGTCTAGAAGCTTGTCCAGGATCATCCAGCATGCCTCGAGTTCTTCCTGAGCGTGTGCATACTATGTCAGGGCAGCAGGTCTGACCAAGAACCCTTCCAATGTGAGCCCCTGGGTGAACTTATGCCAGCACCCAGGAGGCCATGGCGATTCCACGGTGCCCAAAGACTATTCACATGGCCTCTGGGGTACCAGGGGCTCCGTTCTGATGCACGGGTGGAGGTGGTCACCCCAGAACTCTTGCCTCAGTTGACCACCACTTCTAGCTGGACAGAAGCAGGAGAGCTGGGTCACCAGCAGTGGAGGACAGCACCTAGGAGGGCTGGCCTGCAGCAGTCTTGGCTCCCTGGGGCCAAGAGTCCTAGGGCCTCTGCCTGGCCCCTGCAGCCTGCCGGGGCCCTGTGCCCCTTACCATTGGTGTAGGGATTCCCGGTCTTCTTGTTAGTCATGACTCGGGCTGTGGCATTATTGACCTGCCAGAGAGGGAGAGAGGAGGGGAGGGAGCGTCAGCCTCCGCGCAGGCCCACTGTCTACCCCAGTCCTGCCCATGCTGCTCCTGCCTCCCCATGGTTTCCGGGGAGGGGGCTGGGAGCTGGAGGGAGGCCCCAGGGCGCCCAGGCTGCCACCTGGCCTGGCCCAAGGCCCCTGGTCCAGACCTGCACCTCCTGCCCTTCGTGGGCTGTTCCAGTAAGGCGCCCGGCCTCTCTGGCAGCCCAGGACTGTAGGAGAAGCTCGCTGCCAGCTCCCCAAGTGCCCCCGGAGCAGCCGCCCGTGGCCTCCAAGACCTTTTCTCCCTGGAAGCTGCTGAGGCCCTCCTAGGTACAATGGCCACTCCCTGCCCCCAGAAGGATCACCCCTCCCCCTCAGGTCAGGGTCCTCAACTGGTCTGGGCACCCAGTTTTCTGCTGGGGTCTGTGTGCACGGGGTGGGCAAGGCAGGTGGGAGCTCTGGACAGGAGGGCACCCAGGGGCCTGTCAGACTGCTCAGGGGGACACAGTGGACAGGAGCCTGTGTGGAAGGGAGTAGGGAAAAGGGCAGGCGGTGCCCATGGAAGGATTCGGGCCACACGGCCTGCTCCCACATCCTTGGTGTGAGCCGACAGGGCCTGGGCTGTGTCCCCTGGAGCCCACTGGGCACTGCTGGTTCAGTGCCCACTGAACACCTTTGGCTTCTGAAACCTCCCTCCTCTTGCCCGCGGGCTCCTCCTTAGCTGCCTCCGGCCTCCAGCCTCTCCTGGAGGCCCTGCCTGTCTGGAACCCAGCTGGGGACCACCAGAGCCACTGAGGCAGGGGGAGTGGGGTTGGGAGGCCCTTGGCTGCCCTTCGGGTCACTTGCTGCTGCCTCTGCCTGTATCCAGCAGGAGCTGGGAGTGAAGGCCGAGGGACCCAGGGGCACAGTACAGGGCCTGTGTGGGGGGTGGGCAGGGGCAGCTCTGCTCCCTGCTGAGAAGGGCCTGGAGTCAGCTCCTGGTGGAGTCAGCCGCCTGCCAATGGGGACAGACAGGCAGCCACTCTGCTTCAAGTTGCTAAGCCTCAAACACAGTTTCTGGGGCTTCCTGGAGTCTGGCTGGGGACAGGGCTCTCCTGGGAAGTGGAAGGATGGGGAGGGGAGGGACCTTGGGGAGCCTGAAGCCCAGGCAGTGGGCTCAACCAGAGGCCAGCCATGGGGCTCTGGCCTCAGTGTGGCCCTTGCTCCTGCCGCAGAGGACCCTGGCGGGGTTCTGCTGGGCGGCCAGCAGCGGGCTGGCGGGGCCCCAGAGCGACCTCCCTGGCGCAGCACACTTATCTGAGCACCTCAATTTTTCGTCCCTCTACGATCGTCCCATTCAGCTTCTCCCGGGCTCGGTCAGCATCTGAGCTAGTTTCAAAAGTTACAAACCCAAAACCCTGTGAGCAGAGGAGGACAGACACGGAGAGAAGACAGGATGAGAAAAGGGGGAAGAGAGGAGTGGGGAGGGGGCACGGGAGAGGGCGAGAGGGAGGGGGAGAGAGGGCCGAGTCAGGAGAGTCGGAGAGCCTCGGGCAGCCCAGAGGTCTGTCCTGCTGCCACCGCAGGATGCACGGGGCGTGTGGGCCCTGAGCGGGGGCAGCTGCTGCCCGGCCTGAGCCCGACTGGAGCTGATCGCCTGCCCCTCTAAGGGGAGAGGCCAGAGCTACAAGAGATGCTGACCTGGCCAGGCGCCAGGCCTGCACCCCAACCCCTCCTCAGGCGGGGGCCAGGGCTGGGCTTCAGGACACACGGGGAAGCAGCCCCACCCACCCCTGCCCTAGGAGCCTGGGGTGGGGGTCTCGCCTTCCTGGAGGGGCGACAGGGCTTGTCTTTGCCGGGCACCCTCCCAGCCGGCCCACCCTGCAGCCCCTTCCCCCAGCCTCCAGGCCATCTCCAAGGGCAGGCCTGCGGCCCTGGGGGTGAGTGGGGGGTGGGGGGACCCAGGCCCAGGGTGGGGCGCTGGGGTACAGGCAAGGGTCCTGGCAGCTCAGAGAGAAACAGCAGCAACAACACAGACAGCTGGGGGCGGGCGGGAGCGCGGGGAGACAAGCACCCTGTCGCCCGGGGTCCTCGGGCGCGAAGCTCTCCAGAAGGAAACGCACATTTCACAGTTAGCCTGGCAGGACCTACAGCTGGCGCGGTAATGGTGGCGGCCTCTGCGTGGCACCCACCTTGGAGCCCCGCTCGTTAAAAATGATCTCCACGTCTAGAATTTTCCCGAATTGCTGCAGAGATAGAAGCAGAGGGGAGGGCAGGGACACAGGAGAGAGGGTTAGGACAGGACCCGTCCACTCCTCTCCAGAGACGCCCCCCAGGCTCAGGGCCCCTCCCCCTCCACAGTAGGGCTGGCAGGGACGCCCACACCCTCTCCCGGAGGCCTGGGTCTTCCTCTTGAGGGGCAGTGCAGGATACTGGCCCCACTGCCGGTTGGACTGGGGATGGGGGGTGCTGTATCACCAGGGTCCTCTGGGACATGGCCATGTGGGGAGGGACGCCCAAGGCATCACTGCCATTCCTCACTTGTCATAAAGGGTGAAGGTCACTGGGGCCCCTCTCCACCAGGTGGGATGGGGAGGGGGGTGGCATGAGCTGGGGCTAGGAATGGGGGTGAGGTGACAGCGTCAGGACCCTTGGTTGGGAAAGGGACCCTCAGGCTTCCCTGAGATGGGGAGGAGGAGAGGAGGGGTGGTGGGAGGAGGAGGAGGCTGAGGAGGGGAAGATGAGGGGAGAGGAGGGCAGAGGGACCAGGGAGGGGGTCCAGGGCCTTACACTGGGGCCTTGCAGGACCCTGCGCTGCCTGCGCTGGGTGGGCCGGGCTATGTCAGGTGCAGAGCAGCAGGGACCAGAGCCCAGGCCCCTGGGTAGGACACACTGCAGTAGGCCAGGACACTCTGGCTACCCCTTCCTGCACCATCACCAGCTAAAGTCCCTGTGAGCGCCTGTCTCTCACTGGTATGTGAGGCCATGGGCCTGTGAGCCAGGTCCCTGAATAACCCCACCAGGTCCTCGGGGGCTCAACCTGTAGCCCATGCCGGCAACTGACGCGGTCCCCTTCCCCTTGAGCAGCCCCAGGGGCCGGACAAGAGCCTTGGAGGCCCAGCGAGCCAGCGCAGCAAGCCCCCAATTTCTCAGGTTCTGAAAAGTGCAGGACATTGTCTCTGCACTAAAGGGACCCAGCAAGCAGACGCCGGCCAAGGGCCTGGGCTGGGGAGAGCTCAGAACTGTCAGTGGCTCTACCCAGGCACAGGCTCGGAGAAGAGCCCTAGGCCCCAAGGTCAGGAGGATGCAGGGTGCTCATCACCCCCAATTCTGAATCATTTTAGCCCTCAGCAAGTCTGGGCTCCAAGTCAAGGAGGGAGGAGTGGACTTCCATGATCACCTTGGGCTGGGGACTGGGATTTGACCATCTCTGGGCTGCTAGGAGGCACCTCCGGTTTACCTGACAGGCTCAGAGAGAGGGAGCACCCTGTCCCCAGGCACCCAGGGGAGGTCTTGCTTGGGGCTGCTGCTCTGTGTGAGGCCAGAGGCCGGGCTGGCCTGCAGGTGCCAGGTGCTAGGGGACAGCAGTTAGATGGCAGAGAATGACCAAACCCGCTGCCACGACCAGGGGACTCCACAAGTTCCTGAAGACAGGTGGTATGGGTGGAAGGCAGACTTCTGGTGGGGAATGGGGACGGTGGGGGACAGGGGTAGTCACAAAAGACCCTCTTCCTGCCCTGCCCCACAGCTCCAGCCAGCTGGACCTACGCAGGAAGGACTCTTGGAACCTCTCCACCCGCACCGGGAAGCTGCTTCGGCACCCGGGCTGAGTGCAGGCTGGCAGGATAGATGGGCCCTGGCACACTCACCCCGAACATTTGCCGCAGGTCGGGGTCCCTGAACCGGAAGGGGATGTTGGAGACGTGTAGCCGCTTGGGCTGCTGCTTCTCTGTGGGGTCGGAGGGGTGGAGTGGCTGGCTGTCCGTCTGTGCCGCCTCATCTGCCTGCTGCGGGGAGAGGACCTGGCTGTGGAGGGGCCTGCTCACCCCGTCTGCAGCAGGCGGTCCCGGGCCTGGGCCCAGACCGAGGATCTGGGCCGAGTTCCCACACTTCGGCGTCTCCACGTCGAGGACCCACCTCTGAGACTTTGCCCAGATGCACAGGCGAGGCCAGCTCCCTCCTGCCTTCCCAGCACCAGGCCTCCTCGGCCGCCTGCTGTGAGCTCGTCTGCTCAGGCCTGACCACAGAGGGGAAACCTCAAGGGCCACTCAGTCCCAGTGAGCACTGTTGCTCTCAAGGATGTTTTGGGGGGTGTAGAGACCCTGGTGTTGTCTCGGCCAGATAGACTTCAGAACCAGGCCTCTGGGCACATGTATCTGTAAAGGCCTCTCATGGCGAGCTCCTGCAGAGGTTCCCTCTTATTCTAGCCCTGCTACTGCCACTCAGGACCCCGGGGGCCCTCTAGGAACCCATCTGAAAGCCTGACAGCAAAGTCTGTCCCATACAGCTGGTCCTCATGTAGGTCCAAATGCTGGCCAGCACAGGGGCTCCGAAGGGACTGAGTTTCAGAAAACAAGCTGCCCATGCGCCAGCCCTCCCCTCACAGTTCCCAGTTAGAAGCCCAGGCGTCCTGAGGCAGCATGAAAGAAGCCTTGCCTGCATCTGGTGGTCAGGCCACGAGCTCACCACAAGGCTGGCCTCCAACCTGGCTCAGTGCGGATGCATCCACAACAGCAAGGGCAGATAGTGAGCTCCGGTCCTGGACACCAGGCCTGAGGCCTCACCTGCCAGTCACGCTCACACCCCAGGCCACAGAGAGCCAGCCAGACTTGCACCTTGCTCTGCTCAGGTGGTGGGCAGCACTGCAGCGGAGTGTCCACAGTGGTGGCCAACGTCGGGCGTGGGCACCCAGCCATGGGGGCGTTCCCTTCCTGCCTCAACTCCCTGCTGGTCATTGCGATTTTGAGGGACCCCCTCCAGACACATGGCTTGCACTTGGATCTCTGACTTGCTTCTGGGACAGGTACCAGCTGATGGCACTGGGTGGGGGTGTCTGGCTCCAGCCACCCTGGGCCTCTGTGGGCACAGACAGAGGGTGCCAGGAGGTCTGTGCTGCAGTTGGGACAAGTGGAGGAGCTGGTGGCCATGGTCTCCCGGGTGGCCCTAGGAGCAGAGGCAGCCAGCCTGGCAGTGCAGGGGAAGCTGGCCAGAGACACCCAGAGCAGGTCCCCAGGGTCCCCAGGAAGCGCCTGGTTTGCTTAGGCCATTTCAGGAGGGCTGTCGCCTGGAGTGGACAGTGAGTGGGGCTGAGGCCTTACACCACAGTCAGGGAAATGGAGCCCAGGAGGTGGCCCCCCTCAGGCCACACGGCAGCTAAGGGGCAATGGACTCGAGTGGCTACCTGGCTTTCTCTGTCCCCTTTCTGGAAGGTTGGGCCACTCGCTCCTACTCCTGAGCTCAACAGGAGGCCTCTGACCAGGCTTCAGGGCAGCTGGAGGCCTTAGGTGACCAGGAGCCTGCAGGGTATGGAGCACATTGTCCCCTGTACACAATGCCTTCCTGCGCGGGCAGATGAGCACACGGCACACACACAGGTCAGGGCGGCTGCAGCCAGGCGCCCCCACCCCCAGGGCCATCAGCTTATACCCTGGTCTCATGTCACCTGGACTGCTGCCCCTGAGGGGCTGAGTGGCCAGGTTCTTGGAGTGGGCAGGGCCTTGGGCTTTCGCAAGCTGGGCCAAAGGTCAACCCAGGAGCTCATCCACGGGGGCTGCACGTGGGATGGACGGCTTCGTGGCAGGAAGAGTTGGTGGGGGAGGGGGCGGACAAGCCTCTGGAGACTGCCAGCCCGGCCTGCGTGACAGCCCCACTTCTGTGGGGCAATGCAGGGCAGCAGGCTTGGGCTCTGAGGGCACACGGGGCTCCTCCTGAAGGCCTGGAAGGCCCACACCCAGCTTCCGGTGCTGCTGCCCGGCCGACGCAGGCCTTGCCCAGGAAGCAGCACTGCCCAAGCATGCCAGGGCCTTGCATAGGTCTGAGCTCACTGAGTGGCCACGGCAGGTGTTGTACAGGGGCCTGTCATGGAGTGCGCCCCTCCCCGTGCATTCCATGCACCCGTGTCTTCCACAGCAGCTCTTGGTACCCGAGTCCTGGATGTGGGAATCCAGCCTGGATAGCGACATGCAGTGCTGGCTTTGGACCACCAGAGGGCATTGGTCAGCGCAGCCATGTGCTACCAGGAGGAAGCCCTCCCCAGAGAAGGCCAGTGGGGAGGGGGCCTGGGACTGGTGCTGATGAAGTTGGGGTGACCGGACCACCACACCCCACCTCAAAGGCTCTAAAGGGGCACAGGTCAGGAGAAAAGGGGTGAGGGGCATGCACATGGTGTGAGCCGTGAGGTGTCGGGGCTCAGGAAGAGGCCCCCTGCCTGCCCTGCCCTTAGCTAAGCTGTGGACAGGCAGATGGATGGGCCCAGGGACTGTAAACTGTAAGGGGTGCTGAGAAGCCCGGGCGTAACTGCACGCTGCCCCTGCCCCTGCGCGGGATGGAGGCCTGCCCACCATTTATCACAGCGGCTCAGCCGCCTCCTCCCCGCGGCTTTCTGAGGCTCCCCGACTTGTTTTTAAAGCAGTCTGTGCTTCCAGTTCTCCAACGTAGGGAGAACGGAGACTACAGCTGTGTCCCCCCGGGAGTGTGGTGGCTTTGCTTCAGGGTCGCCTCATCACTGGGTCTCGCCCCAGCAATTATGGAGCCTCCCTCTCCGGCCTCCACCCGCTCGAGGCCAGGAGTCAGCTCCTATCATCGGCTGGGCAGGGTCTGGACTCTGTGCAGTGCATCTCCCACACTCTGAGGAGCCTGCACCCCGTTGGCCTGGGCCTCACTGAGCTCGGCACAGAGAGGCAGTCAGAGAAAGAAGGCTATGTGGCCTTCTCTGTCCCCTTCTGGACCCCGCAGCCCCTACATGGGGACAGAGCCAAGCTCTGCTGACACGGCACAGGATGAACCGGCTCTTGGAGAGCTTTCTCTGCAGCCCCATCTCTGTCACCCTGTTCCCCCAGGGACCTCCTGGGCCCTTGTCAACCACCCTGCCATCGGCTCCGGTGGACGGCCTGGCTCTCCCTGGTGGGCCCCAGTCGCTGAGGAGGAGGGGCCCTCTGCACGTGGCCTCCAGCCGTCGGCCAGGAGCGCCTTCTTCAGCACGGGGAGCTGGGCAGCCCCTCCTCTGGCAGCCCCGGTGCTCCTGCTTGGCCTTTGAACGACCACCTCTTCCCAGCGCCGCTGCTGGCCTCTGCACTTGTGGCATCGTGGTGGTGGCTGCATCGCCCGCCCCGCCCGCTCCAGCCTGGAGAGTGGCTTCGTGGCTGAGCCACCGTGGGGTGGTGTGGGGCCGACTCCTCTTCCCTCCTGCCATTCTCAACCACCCTCCTGCCAACGTCCACCCCTGCCCTGGAGCGGAGAAGGCAGGGACCCGAGGCTGCAGCTCCTGGAGGAGAGGCCCATTGTCCACTTTCCTCCACCTTCCTCCACCCGGCCAGCCCCAGCCCTCTGGTGCAGGTGCACTCTTCCGGCGTGTTCTATCTGCACATCAGTTTCTCTGACATGCTGAGGTGCCCTTAAGCACAAAGATGGGGAAACCCCTGTAGGTCTCCCTGCGCTGCCACACTCACATGACCTTGAGTGAATGAATGAGTGATCCTGGGGGCACCTGCCATCTAGACCCTTAGGGTGCTGCAGAGTAGTAATGTAAGGTCCCCAGGTCCCCCTGCAGCACCCCTCTGCACCCTGGGCTGCCCTCTGTCCACAGAGTGCCGCCGTGTCCTGGTGATAACAGTGTGAGATGCGGACCCAGGCGCAGCAGCTCCGGGTGTGGGACTTCCAGACAGACGGCCTACTCCACAGGAAGAAGAGGGGCTCTGCCAGAGCGGAGGTCCCCTGGCGGAGGTCCCCTTGCAGAGAAGAGGAGCTGTCACAGGGAAGGACCTGTTGGGCCCACTGAGACTTTGGAAATCAGCACAAGCTCTGCCCTGGGGACCCTTGGAGCCAAGGCTGCTGGCAATCACAACTGGTCATCTGATGGGGTTCCTGGCCCCTGCCCCCTCCATGGGATTAGACTGGGGTCTTTGTGCCTCTCTCCTGGGTGGTGGAGGTGTCCGGAGGGCCTTGAGTTGGCTGGAACATGGACCCCCACTTCCCAGCAGGAAGCCTCTTGAGAGAAGAGGAGGAGGAACCCTGGTGGGGCCAGAAACCCTAGGAAAGCCTTCCCTGAGCCCCAGCCCATGGTACCCTTGGGGTGCTGGCGTGGGGAGCGGCAGGAGAGGAACTGCACACCGAGAGAGCCCCTGTACCCACACGCCCATCGGTCTCGGGCCACAACAGGTCTCCTGCGTCACCCTGGGTCTGGGCAGGTCCGGACTTCCAGAGGCCACCTTTTCAGGGGCTCTGGGTGGCTGACTGATGGGTACCTGGAAGCCCTGCAGAACGTGCCTCCCTCCTGGCCCTGGACAGCCCAAGGCAAGGTGCTCTCACCAGCAGGAGGAAATTCCTCCAGGGAAGGGCAGGGAGGCTCTGGTGCCTTTGCGACATCTGGGCTTGTGGCAGGGCCAGGGGCTGAGTGTCCTGACCTGGCACTGAGAGCAGGCACCTAAGAGGGGACCCCGGGGAGCACTGAGTGGAGGGAAAGAAGAGACCAGGGCACAGGGTGGCCCCCTCCCAGGAGCTCAAGGGAAGTGGGACCTGGTGGGAGAAATGAGGTTCAGGCCAAGGTTTGGCACCCGCCCCTGCGGCCAGCCCTGTAGCCCTGCACCCTAAAATCAGGCTTGGGGAAGCCAAGAGGAGGCTCAGATGAGCTGAAAGAGTGTCCCCACATCTGCCAGGACAGGATGCAGGCAGATGCTGCCAGCACCAGGCAGCTTCCCTGGGAGGGAGCCGCTCCTCGAACCCTGGGCCAGCAGAGACGGCATCTGCCGTCCTCTCAGGCTCCCTCCCAAGGTGGCAGGCTTCTCCTGCATGAGTGCTCCAAGGTCAAGGGCTCAGGCCCCCAGAGGCTCCCTGTCTTCGTGGGGTATCCCTGATGTTTCCAAGAACTCCTTCCTAGGGTGGTCCAGGCCCTCCCACCTGCAGCCTGCATTTGGCCCCAGGTCACAGAATAACTCGCTCCTCTGCATCCCAGCATGAAAGACCCGTGCATCTCCACCCTGACCCCTCTGTAGGACCCGAAGAGACCCAGCCCCAGGGAAGGAAGGCCAAGGCTGCCCGCTCATCTGGCTCCTGTCTTCTCTGGCCCAGGTGTGTTCCTCAGGAAGCACTCCAACCCCTGAGCAGCGAGGCTGGCCTTTCTTGGCTGGAATACTACTCTGGATGTAGTAGGATCCTTGTGGGCCATCGTTGCTGGCTCTGGGGTCCTCCCATGCAGCCAGGCCCCCTTCTGATGTTTTTGTCCTTGTCTGGTGGTAGCCAGAGGACAGGGCTGGTCATTTTTTCTCTGTACCCCAGAGTTGATTCAGAGACTGGCACACAGTGGTGCTCAGCAAATGTCTGGGTGAATGTGCAATGACAGAGGCCTCTACGTAGGTCCTGGTGGTGGTGTCTGTGGTGGCCCCAGGCTGTCCCGAGGCTGCAGGGCTCCGTCAGTCCCCACTTGGTGTCACCTGTAACCCCTCCTGTCTCAGCCCCGGCTTTCTTCCAGGCAAAGCTGAGGCTCAGCACGAGAGGCTCCCATTTGTTCATAAGGAGAAGTGGCGATTCAGCCAGGTAGGCCTTGTCTGCGGGTCCATCAGAAGAAAGCTGGGCCACCTGGCCACGACTTGCTCTTGGTGGATCTCTCTGGCTCGGGGGCCACCTCTCTCTGGTGGGTGGGATGGATCGGGCCAGGGCGTCCCAGGAGGTATGGTCTGGCTCCCAGTTCTAGGAGCCCAGGGGTCTGGCCTTCTGTGTCTGTGGCTTACAGCTGGAGGAACTCTGGGGAGTCTGCCAGGGAGGCACAGAAAGGCCTGACAGCCCAGGGGGCAGCTGCGTGGGCTCTGTCCACAGAGAGCTGGGGTGACACTGGAGGCCTTCGCGGGCAGGAGAGGGTGACACTGGATGTGCACAGCATCCTGGGAGCCAGCCCAGGAGGGGGAAGGGCCGAGGAGTGCAGCTGGGGGCCGTCGGAGGCGCCAGGGCCGGGCCGCTCTGCTCTGGGCCCGGCCCCCACCAGCTCACAGGGCCAGGCGTGCTGGGAGGAGCCAGCAGGAGGCAGTCGGGNCTGCTCTGGCCCGGCCCCCACCAGCTCACAGGGCCAGCTGCTGGGAGGGAGCCAGCAGAGGCAGTCGGGTGAACCCACAGCCCTGAGCAGAATGCTGTCCAGAAGGCCAGTGAAGGATGGAGCCGGCGGGGCCTAGGGGGCCTGGCCTGCGGGAGGGGCTGCCTGGACAGGGAGCCCACGGGGTGGGACTGCTCCTCACCAGCTCCTGCTCCATCAGGAAATCTGAGAAGTGCAGGGATCAGCACTTTTGCTCCAGCTGCATTACAACCACATAATTGAAGCTATCTGATTGGCGGGCGGCCAAGCAGGTAGATTACAAGTGATTAGAAATGATAGGAGGGGCCTGCGCGCCAGACAGCCCCGCCGCCTCCCCTCACCCACGCTGGCGTGCCCCTGAGACCCCACGGGCCAGGCCTCTGGCCCCCGCCATCTCCCTCGCTTTCCATTAACAGGTCTCTGGTCGCCGAGGATAGGCTTCCCACCTCCCAGGTGAGCTGAGAGGTTTGTGGAGGCCAGAGACAGCTGGAGGTGGGCAGGGGGGCCACTGTCCCTCCATGCTCACCACCTGTCTCCTGGTGCCGGCTGATGATTGTGAAGTCCAGGCTGGGAGTATCTTGGCTGGGATGAGGACCCCCGGACAAGGGCCTGGACAAGCGTCCCCTCCTAGACCCCCCACCCGTTTGCCTCAGGCCCTCCTGAGCCACCCTCTTCTGGGGGCACCCCTCCTGCTACTCCTGGGCTGGGCCCCAGGGTGGTGAAGGACACTTACCGGCACTGTCTGGGTCCCAGTGATGGGCTGTGTGCTGGCCTCTGTGCCCGGCTGCTCTGGGTGGGTCTGTGCTGGTGTGTACAGGGTCATGCCATGCTCTGGGGGCACCGGGGTCTGGCCCGAGTAGTCCTGCGTGGGGTGCGGTGGGGGTGGGGCGTACTCAGCGGGGATACCATTCTGCGGCGGAGGAGGGTACTGGGCAGGGGGGTAGGGCTGAGCCATCGCTTCAGGCGGAGCCGTGGCGTCCTGATTACCCTGCAGAAGGAGAGAGAAGGCCTGTTTAGTCTTATCCTGTCCCAGAGCCCTCGGGGATGGGGATGGTGACTTTCAGGTGAGCAGAGATTTTCCAGAAGCCCTGGTGGTAGCCACCTAGTACTTTCAGATGCATTTTCCTGGTCCCCCAGCAGGGGCCCATCTGAGAGCAGGAGGTGGTGCTGGACTGGGGGGCACCGGGAGTCCAGGTGCAGAACGAGACACCCCTGAGCACGGGCAGCTTGGAGTCCTCAGAACGCACTTCAGGTGCTTTTTTCCCCCTTTACAACCCTCCTAACTTAAAAAGACCATTTTAGGTTGAGACGACTACAGACTCACATGCAGTTGTAAGAATAAGAGTGACGCCGCGTGCTTTTGACCCAGTGTCCCCAGTAGCAATGCCCTGTAAGACCAACACCACTAAGATACCATTGATTTGGTCAAGATGTGCAATGTCCCCGCAGCGCGAGGACCCTTCCTGTCCTCTGGCTGGCGCACGTGCCTGGCCTCCCTGCAGGGCTGAGCCCTGCTTTCCCAGCCGCAAAGCTTCCCGTCCAGCCTGGATCCCTGGAGGCAGAGCAGCCCAAGTCCCAGAGATGGCCATCACGCGGGAGCCTCACCAACCAGAAGCTTCTGCCTCCATCTCCAGGTCCTCAGGGAGGTCCCGAGGACCCCTCCCTGCCCTTGCAAAGGCCTGCTGCCCGGGGAGGGGACGTGCGCTCCCTGAATGCCAGCCCTAGCCCCTCCTGGGGGCTTCTAGTAGCCAGCACCGGCAGAGGGGGAGGACAGGCCCTCAGAGTGGCGTGCAGGGCCCGTGGCACAGCAGTCCCCCCCGGAGCAGATCCTTGGCCCCATCCAGGCTTCTGCTTGTGAGGACCACTGAATGAGGCCTATAAGAAGCCTGGCGGAGTCCTGCCCCAGACAAGAGCTTGGGCCTTCAAGCCCTCAGAGTGAGGGCCAGTGGAGGCAGGAGAGGGGGCCTCTGCTTTGCTTCCTCCCCACTGCAGACACGCCCTGAGCAGAGAGGCACGGACCCAGGGCGTGCGTGGTGGGAGGTCTGTCTCCTGGAAGGACAGGTGCCATCTCCTACAGGAACAGCCCAACGGGAAGGGCTGCACATGGCCCAGCTCCCGAGGGACCAGGCGCGAGCGCCAGTCCCTGCTGCACTGGCTTTGCTGGAGGAGGAGGGCTGTGCAGCGGGGCGGCCGCCACCCGCACCTCGCACCTGCCGCTCCCCTGCAGCCGTCGACCACAGGCGTCCCTCATTATGCTGACGCCAGTGCACAACCACTGGGTGCCAGGCCTGGGCTCCCCGTGGAAGGGTCTTCTCCTTGCTCCCCTGCACGTCTGCAGGGTCCCTTGGCCTGGCTCTTCACCGTCCTCTCAACCCACCTCCCTCCGCCACAGCCTCAGGGTTGCAGGCCAAGGGCCTTCGCCTGCCAAGGGGGACCCCTCATGTGCCCCGTGTCCCCCCCAGGCCCACCCTACGTGCTTTAATGTCTCGTCTGTCTTCACCTCAGGATGGGTGTCCCGCAGAGAGTGGCCAGGCCTTGTTCTCCATCACATCTCTTGCTAGGTGGCTACTTGTCCCCCAACGCTGATTCTCCAGCATCTGGGGTGTGTCAGACCTGAACTCAGCTTGATCAGCAGGAAGGGAAACTCGCACCACAGCTGCCCTGATGCCAAATTAGCTGTGAGAGTACCGAGCACCCCAAGGAGCCTGGCTGCCACTGGGGCCGTGGTGAGCAAGGCCAGGGCCGGAGGCTGGGCCCTCCCCAGTGCTGGCCCCGCCCATGTCTGCCTGGCCACCAGTTGGGAGGGGGCAGGGTGGACAGTCGGCCCTGCCCTGCTCCCCTTAGTGCCCACTGTCACCTCTGCTGGGCTCTGCAGTGGCAGCTGTCCCCTCTCTGTCACCCTAGGACACACCAAGCGAGGGCTTCAGCCAGAAATCCTCTCCTCTTCCCTTCTTTCTCCATAGCAAAGCCACCTGGTCTCTCCCTCCCTCCATAGACACTGGGAACTGGGGCAGCACCGGCCCTCTGAGGGAAGGACAGCCGGGCACAGGCACACACTCACTCAACGCCTGCGCCTGGAGGGTCCTGCCTACTGCTACAAAGCGGCCGGGAGGCCACGCCACCCACTGCTGGCTGGCACACTGGCGTCCAGCCTGGGAAGTGGGGACCTAGGACAGGGAGGTGGGAGCAAGGGAGTGTCCAGCGCAGTGGGAGAGGACCCAGCACCTGGGATGGCCCCGGGGGGCGGGGGCAAGGCCAAAGGGTGGACAGGAAGCAGGGAGCGTGCAGGGCGCAGGGCCGGGAGGGCGCGGGCCTGTCAGTGGGCCTTGGCAGACACTGGGGAGATCGATTCACTGATGAATATTTGATTAGCACCTTCACTAACTTACACCATCTTCCCCGCTCCCCCCTCCTCCAAGGCCAGAGGAAGGATGGGCGCCCCACCCATCCCTCTCTCCCCCCCAGGGCCCCTCCCTGGGTTGCATTTGGGACTGTGTGATAGCTGCCAATCAAGCCTACTGTGGTGGTTCCTGCAGGGCTGAGCCCAGAGCTAAAGAGCACAGTCACGGGGACCTGCCAATACAGAGGCACCAGGCAGTGTGCTGTGCAGCAGGAACGTGACAAACACGTCCCCGTGGATGAATGGCTGCACGTAAAGAAAGAGGGACAGTCCTGTGGACACGGTCACCGACTGAGCTCTACACGCCATCTCACTGAGTCCCCACACCACGCCAGTAAGGCAGGGTGGGTGTCGCTCTGCTCTGCAGGCAGGAACAGGAGGCTCAGGGCCGAGTCCCCCCTGCTCCTGCCCTGTGGCTGGGGAGGTTGGCCAACACCCTCGGGTGGGGGATTCAGACTGAGCAGGTCTCTCCGGAACCCCGCTGCGCTGGCCTGCCCTGTGCTGCCCTCTGCCTCCTTGTCTCATGTTTGTCCACCCATTCCCCATGTGGGAGGGATCACGATCACCACTTTTTTGTCATTGTAGATGGACAGAATTCCTTTTTTATTTGTTAATTTTCGCGTGGTGCTGAGGATTGAATGCAGTGCCTCACTCATGCTGTGCAGCAGCTCTGCCACTGAGCCCCCGCCCAGCCCGCAGTCACCAGTTCTACTGAGGCGCTCGAGTGCCTGGCCAGGCTCACAGAGCAGGTGAGCCCAGAGCTCTGAGGCCCACAGGACTGACCTACTGCATGCACTCTCTGCCTGTGTCCCCAGGGGGCTGGGGAGGAAGGGGATGGGTCAGCGAGGGCACGTTCCAGCTCCCTGGAGCCACCTGGGAGCTTCTCCTGCCACTCCAGGCTAGTGACCCCACCTTCCCAGCCGGAAGCAGATCACGGGAGTGTTGACCCCACAGCAGTCAGTGAAGGTGGCACTCGGGCCTGGATCAGTCCCAGGAGAGGGTCACATTCGCTAGCACCTGCTGCCTGGTCCTTCAGACCCCACCCCAGCTGTCCCCTGGGCTGACCCAGGCCTAATGCTGGGGCAGACGAGGGCACTGACCAAGGAGGTTTGCAACGAGCTCAACATTTGAAAACGGAGCGTGGTTCCGGTACCATTCACAGAGGCCCTGAGTGCGCAGGAAGGGGACTGAGGCAGACTGTGTCCAGGAGGAGGCTCTGGTCGGGTGGGGCTGCTCCTGGGTGGCAGCATGGTGGCTGGCAGGCAGCGAGCTCCCGGGAGGGTGGTGTTCGTCCTGGCAGGGGGACCCGGGCCATGAACAGAGATCTGGAACCAGCTCAGGTGTGGGGCAAGGAAGTCAGTGAGGGAGGGCGGCTGTGCCGGCCCTGAGGCTGGGCCCAGTGCTCCAAGAGACTGCCTCGCGTCTGGCATCTGCCCAGCAGGCTTCTGTCCACCTGTCACCCTGTCCCTGTTCTGAGAGGCTGAGACTGGACTCCACGCTCTCTGGCTTCCGGGGGCTGGAGGGAAGCATGATCTGGGGTGCTGGTTCCCTGACTGGGGAGGCCGTCTCAGGCTAGCTCCATCTTGGACCAAGGGGGGCCTGGCCTCCTCTGATGAGGCCCTGCTCTGACCCCCCCCCTCCATCACGGGTTCTGGGCACATCTTCATTGCCACCAGCTCCAGGCTCCTGTGCTGTCCCTGGTGATCCCTCCGCCTGCCCTCTGGACACTTCTGTAAATGGTCTTGAAGCAAACTTGCCTCAAATTATTCTAGACAAGCCACCTGCTGCCTGCTGGGTCCTGACGTCCCCATGCTGGATGAAAGGGCTCCTCTGGCCTGAGAAATGGGCAGTGAGGCTCTGAGACAGGCAGGGCCCTGCAGCTGATGGCCTAGTTGGCCTGGCCTTGGCTCCTGCACTTGGGGTGGAACTGCCCTTGGTCCCTGAACCCCAAGCACTGGCCTACCATCGCCATTGCTGAGTGAACCTGGGCATGGCCTTCACCTATTGGACCTCAGCAACCCAGTCTGTGGAATGGGGACGGGGAGCTGTCCACCTGCAGGCAGAGGCTGGGTGGCAGGGCCCATCATCCCCAAGACCTAGGCCTGAGGGAAGGGCTTCTGCTCACGCTGCTGGCCGGGTGCCTCCTTGTCCGGCCTGTGTCCTGCAGCCTGTGTGCGGTGCTGGACAGGACACAGTGCTCTGGAAGCCTGGCAGCGGCTAGAGCCCTCCCTGCACAGCCTGGCCTCCCTCCCTCTGCACAGTCCCTTCCTGGCGCCGTCCACTCCTAGGCCCTCCAGGCCAATTAAGCTAATTGCTCTCCGACTCCTCACCCCTGGAGAGAGGGCGCTGTGTGCCCGAGGTCTGCAGGCCAGGCTGCAGTGGGAAGCCGGGCACTGGGCCATTTCTCCCCACCTCTGGGCAGAGCTGGCTTCGAGGCAGGAGTGAGAAAAGAGCAGGGGGTGGGAGCCCCGTGACCACCTGGCGTGTACACCAGCCTGTCTGTCCCGAGAGGCAGTCCACCCACCCGCATCTGAGCCTGCCCAGGAGTGGACCTCACCCCCACAGCCACCCCCAACCATCTATCTCCCCCTGACCTTTGGAGGTGGACACCGAGACCAGGGCCTACTGGGTCAGTGGGCAGGAAAGCTCCCCAGCCCCAGTCCAAAGTCCGAGGTGCTCCAAAGTCTTCCTGCCTCCATCCTGCCCTCTTGCCACGTGGGTGTGGTTGGTACACGGATGTGGAGGGATGACAGATGGAGGAGGGGCTTGGCCTGGATCCTCAGGCTGTCAGTCACACCTGCCTGTGGCGGGGACCTGGATAGGATGGCTGCGGGTCAACTTCCGAAGCCTCAGGCAGAGTCGGGCCAGAGCCCTGTAGCAGGCAGCAATCCCTGCAGAACGGGAGGTGCCTGCTCTAAGCCTCCCTGGTCCATCTGGTGGTCCTCCCTGACCCTCTGCAGAGGCCAGTGTCTGGGGGAGGCTGGCTGTCCTGGGAGATAACTGAAGGTAGCCTGGAAGTCTGGGCTCAGTCCCCAGGACCCCATGACTAAGGTGACCTCAGTGCTCTGATCTCCCCAACCTGGAGACAGGATGGTCCTTCCCCTGCCCCCCACCTGGGGGTTGCATGTGTGGGGCTGGGCCTGTCTCTCTGGGTGCTGGGGACTCTGCAGCCACAACTGGCTGAAGTTTGAGCAAACCAAAACCTCCTTCAGTTCCCAAGTCCTAGAATAGAGGCGAGTGCAGGGGACAACCCAGCCTGCCATGCCGTCCCTGACAGGTACCCTCTGTCATTACCAAGGAGGAGGCTCCTTTGGTTGGTCTCAGAAGAGCTCTGCCAGAAAGCTGTGCCACTTGTGGAGATGAAACCTGGCTTCTGGAAATTTCCACCAGATACCCAGCTCTACGTGTGGTCCATGGGCAGGTCCTGGGCAGGCTGACTCTCCAAGGATACAAAGAATCCACAAGGCTTCACCGTCCTGGCTCTCCCAGTCCAGGAAGTGTAGGCTATGCCCGCCCCGCCCCCACTGACAGGGGAAGACTCAGGTGAGTGGCTCGGTGGGTCTGAGCCTGGGTAGGCCTTCAGAATTGGCACCACCGTCACTAGACAGTGGCGGCGTGTGCCTGCACTCTGGCACAGTCCCTTCCCCAGGGCTGAGTCTTCCTGATGCCCACCTGCAGAGAGGATGGCTCTGGGCCAGGCTGCCCAGGTGGCCTGTTGGAGAGCAGATGGAGGTGATTCCAGGGAGCAAGAGGGCTGCCCAGGGGCAGTGTGTGAACAGGATCAAGGAGAGGAGAATCCATGTCCAGGTGGTGATGGAGGGGAGCAGGTGGGGGCACAGGGGGAGCAGCAGACGGTCTCAGGGAACACACTGGGTTGTGTTTTCCTGGAGGTGACGTCCCCATCCCAGGAGAGCGAGGTGCTGGGAGTGGAGATCAGGCTAGGAAACGGCATTTGGGAAGAGGCCTGATATCCACTGGTGGTCGGTCGTTGTCCCCCATCAGAAGAGTCTGCCACCCCTGGGGGAGACACCCCACCAGGATCACTGGCACCCACCAGGGTGAGCAGGGGCCGTCTGAGTATCCACAGAGGGTGGAGGGTGGAGGTGGCCCTTCTCAAAGAGAGCTGTGGCCACCCGTTCCAGCAGGCGCGAGCTGGAAGGGCTTAGAGCACCTTCTGTGGACTTCGTGGAGAGGAAGGGGCAGCTGGAGCGGCTCTCGGCCACTCTGCCAGGGAGTGCTGCAGGGCCTGTGTCCTCTGTGTCTGCGGTGGCTGGAGAGCGAGCAGTGGTGTGCATGGGCTTGCCCACCAAATAGGTGCCATGTGCCCGCTTGGTGCCAAGTGCCTGTCCTTGGGGAGTGGTCACCTTGGCAGAGGCCCCACCAGCATTAACTACCGCAGGATCCCACGGGTGTCCAGGGCCAGCCGATGAGCCTGTCATGCCGGGGTCTGGGTAACATTGGGCCTTCCTGGTGGCCCACTGGCAGAGGATGCTCTGGCCTTAGCATCAAGCGCAGCTCCATGACTCAGAGAGGCCCGGCCCGCAGGAGGGGGGCTGATTTCCCAGGTGCATGGTCACAGACTAAACCACCACAGGAGAGTGTGAAGGACCTGCTGAGGAGCTAGAGGCGGGCTCCCCAGTGCTCTGTGGACCCAGGGTCCAGCTGGGGCCACCCTAGGCTAGAGCAGCCAGCGGGAGGGGAGGTAGGGCCCGGTTTGGCCACAGCTCGCTCTCCCTCTCCAGCCTGCTGCCCTGACTCAGTTGCTTCCTGAGCCCAGGAGCGGGCCATGTTCACGGCTCATGGGCTCCTGAACCCCAACTTCAGGGTTCAGAAGGGCCAGGGAGGGCGAACAGAGCGCCCAGCCAGCCCGGGCACCCCTAGAAAGCCAAGTTGCTGAGGCTCAGAAGGCAGGGCCACACCCCCTCTGCATTGGAGGCCCCTCTGTGTCCCTCGAAGCCAGCAGCTCCAGAGGGTGAGCTGTGGAAAGTCCCTGCTCCAGGACAAATGGCCACTGCAGGACAAAATGTGCCTCCTTTCCAAGACTTCTTCAGGGGCATCTGGAAGCACTACTCCTGCAGGTCAGCGCTTTGAGGCCAGAGACTCGGCAGTGGCCCTGTCTAAGTAGGGGGTGCTGCTCAAATGGCTCAGCGCAGCAAGGCTGCTGCCCAGGTGCAGGGACCCCAGCGGAACATTCCAGAACTCTGGACGAGGAGACCCTGAGCACAAGGCTTGAGCCTCTACCACCAACCATCACAGACTGACCTGGCTCAGGCACATTTCAGGTGCTCCAGACATGCTAAGTGATGCTGGTGACGGTGATGACTGTGGTGACACCGTTGGCCGAGGGCTTCCAAGTGCTCCCCACTGGCTCAAGCAATAAAAACACTTTGTTTCTGTTAATCATCAAACAACCCACTGAACTGTCATCTCCACACCAGGAAAGAAACTGAGCGGGAAAGTAACCTGCCCAAGGACACACAGCCAGGACGCGGCCGACCAGAGTGAAGCCAGGCCTGACAACTCTGGCCCTCCTGATGCTGCCCCACAGGAGTGGGCTGTTGTCCAGCGAGGGTTCACAGGGCGTGCCCTCCTCCCCAGGCCGGAGGGAGGGTCTGCAGCAGTGGTACCTCAGGCCCAGCACCTGACTGACGGGGTTCCCCAAGTCCCTGGTCAGGTCCTCACCTGTGCGGGGCACTTCCCAGTGAGCACAGGATGCCCCCCGCCTCTGTGTGGGCTGACCAGTCTCTCCCTGGCCTCCACCGGGGAGGTCTAGGGGAGAGCCCGCTCTGCAGCACGGCCATTTCCTTGGTGTCAACACTTCCAGCCTCGCCAATTTCAAGCTGCTGGCCTGAAGTCAACGCGGCTGCAGCCAGGGAGAGACGCAGCATCGGGGCCGGTACCCAGGACACCCGTGCCCAGGGGTGGGGAGGACCTGCTTCAGGGGCCCAGCGCACCTTCCTCAGCCCCACCAGAGGAGGTACGGGGACCTGGACATGGGGGCCGTAGCAAGACTGGGCCTCTGTGGGAGGCCGGGGCAGTGCTGCGTCAGAGGTGGGAGAGTAGGGCTGGGGGCCAGGAGAGGGGAGCTGGGCAGTGCTGCCCACGAAGCGGGCTCATGGGGCTGCACGGCTGGGGCAGGAATCCACCTGAGTGACTGGCTCCTCCCGCCCCCTCTAATCCGTCCTGTCCCGACAGCCAGTCTAATATCTCCTATTAATTAGGGGCTGTCGGATGACCCGTCACACCGCATATTACTTCATTCAGGGACCATTAGGTCTCCGTGTTCCGCAGCCACCGGCCCTCGGGCCTCTCTCCTCTCTCCCTCCCACCTTCCCGTGAGGGCCTGGCACCCAGGCTGTCCGGACATCCCAGAAGGCCTGGGCGGGATGAGAGTCTTCTCGTACCCCTCGGACCTACAGGCCCTTCAGGGCTGACTTCAGCAGGGCCCAACATAAGTGAGCAGGTCTGAAGCCCAGGGCCACTCAGCAAGTCCACCTGCCTCGAGCCCCACGCTCTGCACTAGCTGCTGGCAACGAGGAGCAGGTGCGAGCTGGGTCCTGGGTCGAGGCCACCCCCCTGTGCAGAGCCCTGCCTCTCCCAGCTCCTCTCTTCCTCTGCTCCACAGCTGCCCAGCCTTCCAGGAGGGCCTGGGGCCCCGGCAAATGTGAGGCCTGAGTGTGGAGCCTGTCGGCCACCCCAGGGGACCAGCCTGGCTTGGGCACTGCTCCCTGGACAGTGTCAGCTGCCCTGCCCTCAGCCCAGGCTTGGCGTGGGGTGGGGTCACCACCCTCAGCTCTAGCCTCTGTGCCCAGAGGTGGGGCTGCTTCAAACCTTTTGGCTCCTGGTTCAGTTTGCTCACCTGCAGGGTGAAGGCCGATAGCCACGACCCAGGTCGGCCACCACGCCAGAACGACGAGGTGGCCCAAAGGAGCACAGGGTGTCCATGCACTTTGTATGCTGTGCTCTGTGGACTCTTGGGGAGAACTCAGGATGACCGTGCCTCCCTCTGCACCCACGTGTGGCTGCAAGCCCTGGGTGAGAGAGCAGGACCCGACCCTGACCGCAGCAGAGACCTCAGTGTCTTCCCAGCTTGCCGCAGCCACTCTGCCACTGCGTTTCCCACCAACTTTCACATCACCCACCACCCAGCCTGGACACCGCCAGACCAGCCCCAGGCCTGGAGACTCCTGCACTAGTTGAATTAGTTGAGCACTGCAGCCTGTGACGTCACACAGCTATGTGGTTAATTCTCTTGGTTACTGAGTTTCGAGATCGCTGGTTTCCTCCACATCCCAGGTACTTTATCTAGTGCTTTTAAGACTGTTATTCAGAGAAAGGGTCCTGTGCTTCACCAGCGGCTAGGGGTTCAAGGCACAAGTCCAGATGCAAACTGGACCCACAGACCCCCCAGGAACCTCCCCCTTCTAGTGACTGAAAGACACCCGGAATGGAGCCTGCCACCCGTCCACGGCCCACCCCAGCCCTTAGCCCAGACTCAGCCCGGTCCTGCTCAGGCCGGGCTCAGCTCTCAGCTGGAAAGCCCCAGGCGAGCCGGCGGATTTTCACACGATTAAGCAGTAATTCCCTCTAAGCTCACTGCAGACCAGTCATAAATAACGGGGTTCCATAAACCGTCTTCCACCAGCCTCACCTCTACCCCAACGCTCCATTCCACTGGGGAAGCGAGCAAGGAGCCGTCACCTCCTGGGAATGGGGTTCACCCCCACTGTCAACCAAGCTGATGGAACGCCATTGGCAGGTCCCACCTGACCACACCCACATGACATGGGCTGCTGGGCTGGGCCGGGCCAGCTAGGACTGGGGCCAGCGCAGGCACGAGCACGGGTGGGGTCCCTGAAGGGGGCCGACAGATGCTGCATCTGGGGTCAGCGAGGGTGGCAAGAGAGCTGGGCCAGTCCCTGGCCCCTGTGACCCTATTCCATGCCTGTCCCTTGGGCTCGGCCCAGGTCTGAATCTGAGGCTCTGTACATGTGCAGGCACCACATGCAGTCAGTTCCAGGCACGGGTCACTCCCCTCTGGGGACAGGTGGGGCCTGGTCAGCAGACACGGTGCCCGTTGCTGGTCTGACTGGTGAGATGGCCGGGAACGTCAGAGCTGTTGGGGGCAGAATTGGGGGTGAGGGCTGTGTCCACCCTTCCCCAGGCAGTGCCAGCACTGTGGCTGCTCACTGTCCTTCTCTCTGGGGGCACACAAAGCTTGCAAAGAAGTGACACAGGAGGGAAGGAAGGGGCCTGGGGACATGGAAGGGAGGACCCCCAGCACCAGGAAGTGCCTGGGCACGGCCCTCTTCACCACGGCGGACGTGAGGGGCCGGCCATGGTGGCTCTCATGACGGGGCCTGCCCCCCTGCCCAGGGAAGCTCCGGGCTCAACACCTGGCCTGAGCCATGCTGGGAGGGTGGGCAGCCCAGGCTCGGGGGTCCACAGACCCCAGTGCATGGGTAACCAAAGGCCTCCCACTCCCGGGGCCCTCTGCCTCCAGGGACGGGTGGGGCTCCTCCACCAGCAACTGGAAGCCGCGCCCTGTGCCAGGCCAGGGACTGCGAGTCAGTGTTCTGGCACCTGTGGGCCACCAGTGGTAGGGCTGTGAGAGAAGCCAGAGGTGGCAGTAGCATTTGAGGAGAGGGACGAGAAGCCAGAGGGCAGGGTCCCCAACGAGGGCCCAGCCCCAGGCCCAGGCTCAACCAACCAGCCACTGGCACCCCCGCAGCTCCGCGTGACACATGCTGTCCCACGTCTGCTCGCGCTGTTGAGAACTGCCTGCAGCCCCACACCATGGTGAAACCCCCGCTGCGGGGCCATGTCCTGGTCAGGCTCTGCAGGTCCCCCGCTGCTGGGAGCCATTAGCCAAGTAGGTATGACAATTTCCTTGCCAGCGTACCCCATGTTGCAGTGACATTGAATGTAGGTGACCTTGCTCAAGGACCAAGGCGGATTAGGGCGTTCCCGGTTTAGGTTCCAGGTTTAAGGTTTAAGATTATTCCTGCTGGGAATAGGGCGTATCTTGCTGCCTGAGTTCCCCCTTGAGTTCTCAGACAGTATATTTTGGAGATAGAAGCCCAGTGGAGTGGATTTGGGCAGAGAATGTGGATTTGGGCAGAGAACGTGGATTTCCCCAGAACGTGATTGTAGACGGCTGGTGTGAGTTCGGGAATAAAGAGTTGCTGTTTGAATCTACAAGCTGTGTGGTGGCTCGTGATTGTGTGCCCAGCCAGACTGTGGCACCCCGCAGTGACCCAGGCCTCCCTCCTCCTCCCCCGCTGGAGCCCCAAGCCGTCTCGCCCCAGCTGTGATCTCCACTTTGTCCTCTCCCTCCTCCTTCGAGGTGCCACCATGACCCATAGGGCAGCTGGCTTGTGCATACACGGCATCCCGCAGAGGGTCTGGGGTGGATGGCCAGCAGACACCTGGTCTACTGAGGGACAGGGAGAATGTCATCTGGGCCACAACTCCCTTCAGGGTGGCCTTGTGAGCACAAGGCTGAGGGTCAGCTGTCAAGGTGGCCCACTCAGAGAACCCACTTGGCCCCTGGGCCCCTCTTTTATTCTGCACCCCAGGATGAGCCCTCTGCCAGCCACGGTGGCATCCCAGCTGCTCCTGCACACGCATTAAGCAATATTAGCATTATTAATGGCCCGTGCTCTTCATTTAGCAAATGGAACAGGATATTAAGCACGGTGCCCAGGACATGAGGTGGGCGAGCGGGTGGCCCTGGCGGGTGGGTGGGGTGACCAGGGCAGGCAGGACCAGTCCTGGTGTAGCCCACGGTTTGCGCCCCGCAGCCCCAAAGGCCCAGACAGTTCCCTCTCCCTCCGTGGTGCCCTCAGGCTTCCCGCAGCCACCTCCTGGTGACCATGAGCTCTGGGAAGACACCCTCACATGAGAATTGCAAAATGCGATTAGGAAGGTAAATTTCCTGGCAGCAAAGGTTACATAATGCCTCCCATGCCAGCAGCCACCGCTGGAGTTGGGCTCCGGGACCGTTTGGGACAAAGCCCTGAAGGTCCCTTTTCTCACAGGGACCTGCTGGAGTTGGTGGTCCACGCGGTGTCTCTGGGAGGAGCCTTCACGCCCTGTCACAAGTATCTCCACAGCAGTATTCAGGCTGGGACACAGGAAGGTCCTGTCACGTGGTGAGCTCAGCTCCTGAGTGCAGCCCCAGGACCAACAGCGTCACATCCCCCCAAACTGTCAAAACCACGATTCTCCAACCACAACCTGACCTGCCAACACAGCCTGTGGCCCCCAACAACTAGGCTCATACATCACAGACGCCCAGGGGGCAGGGCCTGGACCCTGGGGACCCCAGACCCAGCTGAGGCCACTGTGCTATGAACCAACAACTGCGGGGCAGGCAGGAGCTCATGCACAGGACCAGGGCCTGGGCTGGGGACACTCGATCAGGAGCACCAGGTGACAGTGGGCACAGCATTTCCATCAGCAGTGCCAGAGAAGAGGGTGGGCCTCGAAGAGGGGTCCAGGGGAAGAACACAGACTGCTTCTGAGTCTGCAAAGGAATCCTGGGCACCCCCAGTGTCACGAAGAGCTTGAAGGTCCCTGAATGTCCCTGATGCTGGAGGGACTCTAAGTCACTTCCTCAGGGAATAACAGAGGTGGCCCTTCTGATGCTGTAGGCAGTGAGGTTTGGGGCACTGGGCATGCCTTGTAGTGCCACCTGACCTAGGATCCAGGCCCCTGGCAGGGGGCTGCGGGTTCTGTTCCTTGACCTGTTTGTACCTGAATGCCACAGGGGAGACTGAGCCGGCTCAGAGGTGGTGCACAGGGGTGTCCATCTTGGAGCAGGGACAGGCAGAGGGTGGAGATTATGAGAAGGCAGGAAGGTGGTGGTGGGACCCCTGGGCAAGGACCAGGTCACGTGAGCACTGTCTCAGGCCACCTTTCCTCCAGCAGGGACACCCTGCCTCAAGCAGTCCCCATGAGGTCCAGGGCTCTCTTTTGGAGGGAGGCGATCAGTCTGGGCACACGGGAAGCTCCTGGGAGGCCTGAGCCCCCACACTTACAAAGGGCCCCTTCCCAACAGCAGGAGCAGTCCCCACGGCGGTGGGAGTTGGGGAGGGTCCATGTTATGTCCCTCTCCTGTCCAGATCTGCCATTGGCCATACTTGCCACCCTTTCCCCAAGGCTTGGTCCTCCCATGTCCCCACCACCTTGAGTGGCTTGACATCCGAGAGTTCCCACTGCCCTCCCATGACCAAGCAGAAGCCTTAGAGATGGAGGCACCTGGGCTGGAACCCACCACGTGGCAGCCCGTCCTCTGCCTCCAGAGGGGACGGCACCATGGCCCACCCAGGGCTGTCGGCCTGCAGATTGCACACAGCCCTGGCCTCCTGCTGGTGGGGCCACAGTTCCCCGTGTCAAAACCAAGCCCCTGCTGCTGTGGGCGGAGCCCTTTCCTCTTGCCCCAAGGTGGAGGCTTGGGCCTTCCTCCTGCCACCCAGAGGGTCTAGAGCCAGGGCCGCCCACCTCCAGGGACACCTGCAGGTCCACCCTCCCCAGAGCCCCGACTGGGACCTGGTTCTCCCCAGCTGGGACCTGGTGGTCCCTGCAGCATACACACTGCCACCCTCCCTCCCCAGCCCTCCCCCGGCAGGGCTGCCCTCCCCCAGGGCCCCTCCTACTAGGAAGGAGGGTCTCCTGCAGTGGGAGGAGGGTCACTGGCCAGCCCATGCCCAGGCTGGGAGGTTGCTGGAGGCGGGCCTGGGAGGTGGACCCAGGGGTTGGCCCTGCCGGCTGTCCATCTGGTGCAAGGAGTGGCCATGGCTGGAACACTGGGGCCTGATGTGGGCAGGGACTGGGCCCCTGTCAAGAAGATGCCCTGGGCCCAAGCAGGACCACCTGTCGGGCAGAGATGGCGGCCCCCCTGCCATGCTGCTGACCTGTCCAGGCACGTGGGCCCTGGGCCCCTCTTGCTGTGTTCTGTTCCAGGGCTCAGTGCCCTGGGTGGTGGGAGACAGAAGGACAGACAAGCACAGGGAAACCCCACGCCTGTCTGGGAAAGGCGCTGTCAGCTGGCCCCCGCAGATGTGCTGGTGACTGCCACCCCATGACTGTGTCCCCAAACAGCCTATCCCAGAGACTTGTGGCAGCCCTGTGAATCAGGAACCAGCTCTTCCTAGGTTGGACATTTCCCAGGAGACAGCTGGGGAGGGCTGCAGCTCACAGCCTTAAACCCGAGTGGCCAGTCCTCCACACTCTGCTATGGTTTAGGCCTGGATGTCCCCCAGGGGCCTGGCCCAGCCTGTGGTGCTGCCCGAGACGGTGGAGCCTCCAGGAAGTGGGGCCTGAGGGAGGAAGTTAGGTTGTTGGGGGCAGCCCTCAGAGGGGGTGCTGGGACCCGCCCCTCTCCCTCTCTGCTTCCTGCCACAGTGAGGTAAGGGCTCTGCTCCATCACACGCCCCTGCTGCCTCACCACAGCCCAACACAACAGAGCCAAGCGGCCACCACCAAACCTCTGGAACAGAGCCAAAATAAACCCTCCTTCCTTCTGAGATGTTGACCTCAGGCATTTTGTCATAGTGAGAGAAAACTCACACACACACACCGCGAAACAAGGTCTTCCCAGGGACTCAGGGACACCTGTGCG
Organism: Marmota marmota marmota; assembly: GCF_001458135.2. Classification (NCBI taxonomy): domain Eukaryota; kingdom Metazoa; phylum Chordata; class Mammalia; order Rodentia; family Sciuridae; genus Marmota; species Marmota marmota. The sequence continues at coordinate 2,957,388 of NW_025999895.1, read as the reverse complement.
GCCTGGGGCTCTGCACACTCACCACATGCCTCTGACCCTGTGATCCTGGCCAGCCCAGGTCTGTGGGCCTCCAGTTCTCGTGCCCCTTGGAGGCCCTTTTGCTCAGCTCACCACAGGCGCCCTGAGCTGTGTCCTGAACAAGGGCCCAGGGTGCATTTATCACAGACGCACACATGGGCTCACACATGGGCATTCCTCATGCACACACTAGATGCTAGTAGCCCTGCCCCCGCCCTGACACTGTGACAACTCAGGAGTGTCTGCACACACTGCTGATTGTCCCAGATGGGGACCGGTGGTCCCAGGAACCGCCAACCTGGGTGCCCCCCACACCCTTTGCAGACATGCCTCCTGGCCAGGCACCTGTCACCCACACACCTGCACACTGGTTTCCCGCCCACCCTGAGGGCCCGCCACGCAGCTCCTCCCTCCCCCAGCGAGGCCATGCCTGGCTGCGGGCGAGCCGTGGGGGAGGCGCCCTTCTCTCCAGCCAGGCGCCTGGCTCGGGAAGAGGCGAGTGTGGATCCAATCTTCAGCTGATTAAATGTCCCTCATTAATGAGTTTCTTTAATTAATGAAGTTTTGGGTCTGCTCCACTTGCTTCATTCCAGCCACACTGCCTCCTCAGCACAAAGCGGGGCCATTTCCTCCCTGGTAATTGAGGAGCCGCGGCGATCCTGCCGACGCTGCACTTTGCCGATTGCGCCTGTCAACCCGGGGCTGACAACTCCATTTTTAAACATTTTCTTCTCCAGAAGCCATGCGCACATGCGTGCTTGCACACACCCGCGGGCTGGGTCCCAGGCACCCCACACGTGCACCGCCTGGGTCACACGCACGCTCACACTCACCCGGACAGGGACATGCCGAGCGCCTGCTCTCGCTAGTGTGCGAGGCTTGCTCCTGATGGAGCACACGGGTGGGCACCTGCACACTCTCTTGCAGCATGTATGTGTGTGCAACACCCAGGCACATTTGCACCCAGCACACATGTGCAATGCGTCACCCTCAGGCCACGCAAGCAGACACGCCCTGCACTGCCCGTGTGCATGCGCACCACACACACTCACACGACGCACATTCACTCCTGGTGTGCCTACCCACGTGCCCATGTCATCCACACACACAGTGCACGCCGTCAGTGCTCACGCTCACCCCGGAGCTCATGCACACGCACACCATGCCCTACCACGTGCCGGTGACATGTGCACCTCCACTGTGCATCCACACACACACACACACACACACACACGCTGCTCATGCAAGTGCACACAGACACGCACACCACACTGCACCTGTGTCCAGTCACATGCACCCCCACACCTGGCATTGGCACAGAGCACAGGCTCAGTCCTGCCTGGTGTGCTCACACCTGTTGCACGCCCACATGCAGCTCACACACCAACAGACAGGCACCCCACACCCGGACACAGCACCACCCCAAGCCCGGAGGACACAAATGACCCAATTAGGCAGGGCAGCCCCCACGCCCAGTGGAAGCAGAGCTCACTGTGGACATTCAACACACCAGGTGACCATAGTGCCAGGCCCACTGTTGTCCACAGGGCTGCCCCTCAGGGGCAGCTCTGGGCTCCAGTCTGGAGGGATGGCGTACTCCTTGGTTGGTGGCAAAGAGCTCCCTGAATTAAAAGCGTTCATCTTCTCTGGCTGATGAGGATCTGGGGTCCCTCCCCACGGGGCTGGCCAGAGCTTGGCGATCAAGGCCGCTACCACCATGAGGCCAGGGAGGGCAACTCTGAAGCAGGGGCACACACTGTGCTGGACGGCGGGGGTGGATGGGACAGGACAACTCTTTAGGATCGGGGACGGCAGTGGGGCCCACAAGGCCAACATGGGCCCTGACTGCAGAAGTCGGCCGGGAAGACGGCAGCAAGTGGGTGTGCCCACAATGTGCACCAGGAGAGCAGCGGGGCCTCCGAGAGGCCGTCCTGCCTTCTCACACGCCCATCGGGCCAGGGGGCATCGCCATCCCCAGTCCATGGCAAGCTGCAAGTGGCGAGGCCAGCCTCTGAGCACAGCCCTGCTGCCCCCCAGCCCTCGTGCCTCACTCCACCTCCCACCAGGCTGCTCCACCTGGGCCTCCTCAGGGCCACACGTCACTTACAGAGCCTGGGCCCAGCGTGGTCACAGACTCCTCGGCATACCTGACAGGCACCTGCTCCGGCTGCACCGTACAGGAGGGACACGGAGGCCAAGGCGCTCGCCTGCAGCTCACGGGGCAGATCAGAGCCCGACTCTGGGCCCAGGCTATTTTCCTTCTCTGAGCCCAAGTAATGCCACGCTGAGCCCTGCCAGGGCAGCTCCAGGTAGCCTCGGGCCAGGCGGCCACCTGCCTGCCGGGCACCTGTGTCTCCAGGTGCCATGTGTGAATCCGACACAATCAACAAGTGCTGAGCGCCTACTGCATGCAGCACTGTCGCCTGCCCGAGCTGCAGAGTGCACCATAGCTCAGGGAGGAGGACACTCCTCTGTTTTGCAGACAGGGAAACAGACTCAAAGAAAGGGAAGCGACTGTGACACGGACACGACGAGGGAGGTGCAGTCCACTCCAGCTTTCCCCTGGACCGGCGCTTCCCAAAGTGTGTGCCACGGAGCTCCACCCGTCTGGAATGTTCTAGAAGATTACCCATGGACACCTGGTGTCCCTAGAAAAGGCCCTAGAAGTACTGCCATCAAGAGCTGGGCCTAACGGCGCCCAGTCTGCCTCTCGCACCCGGCTCTGGCCTGGAAGTGGAGTTTTGCCAAAGGCCCTGAGACAGGGAGGTCTCTGGGAAAGAGCTAGATTAGGGCCGATTCCTTGAACAACCACTGGCCACTGCTCTCAGCTGGTGACGTGCACAACCCACACCGCAACCCCCCTCCACTGCTCACACGCAAGTGCACAGACGCGCACCCCACCCCTCCCAGGCAACTGAGGGCCTCTGCCAGATGAAGAAAGGCCGGCCTTGGGGGTGCCTCCCCCAGAAGCTCAGGGTCACAGGAGAAGGGGCCTCGGTGGGTCCTGAGCACCGAATGCAGCGACCATGTCCCGAGGACCCGCTGGGGACAAAGCTCTGTACTTGGAGGGTGTGTACAGCAGGGGCCAGGCAAATAGGACACACCGCAGCTCACGGCGCCACCCACTCAGGCGGAGGTGCAGGCTTGAGGCCAGAGGGTGCATCTGAGAGCCCCCAGAGAGGCGGCCACTGCAGGCCCGGGGAGGGGCCTCGGTCCAGACCTCCTCTAGTGAGCAGGAAGGAGTCTATTACTCCTGCAACCAGAGTCAGGTGAAACCAGGAAGCCGCAGTGGGCCTGAACACGCAGGTGCCGCTATTGGAGGCCTGCCAGAGCCCCCAGGCTTACCAGAAGGACAGGAGGGGCTGTGAAGCGGCAAGGGCAGAAGGCAGAGGACCCACCTGGGGTCTGGGAGGGGGTCTCTCCTGTGCATCTGATCCTGAAGTTAAAGCATGAGAAGTTATATCACAGAGAAGCCAGGGTTAGAGCTCTCTTTCTACAGATGATCAGAGAGGGTGAGTAGAGGGCCTGAGGCCACACAGAAAATCAGCAGGTAAGGGTCAGGTGGTTGGGATGGGGTTGAACATTCTGATGTTCAGATTGTCACAAATAGCTACAGCCTCTGTGCCTGAGTCAGGCTGGCCTGAGTCTGAGTCTTGAGTAGTCGGGGGTCCCTTGGTGAGACCCTTACCTCCCGGAGTGGTCTTCTCATCTGTGAAGCAGGGTCGTAACAGCCCACCTGGGCTTGGCGAGGACTGGAGGAGTGGACACAGGTGAGCAGAGAGCCCAGGGCCGGTCCACAACACCTCAAACTGTGAGCAATGCTGGGAATGGGCCTGTTTGTAATGATCCCGAGGCCCAGACACCCCAGGCGGCTCAGAGACCTCACAGGGAGAGGGAGAGGGGCACAGAGCCCCTGGAAGCCAGGGCCAGGCTGAGGGGCCCAGCCGGGCGCCTCCAGAAGCCTTGGAGTCTGTGGGCGAGGGAGGGTGACGTGCGAGCCCATCTCACTGGGTGATGTTTTAAAATACCGTCTGGATCAAGGGAAATTAAATACTGCAGCTTTTAACCGGAGCTACGCCGAAAACGCACCCTCGCAGTAAATAAAAATACGATTTACCACGGTGACACTTTCATTTAACAAAACCCCCTGTGTGGCTCATTTGTAATTATTCCCAAACTTGGTGAGGGAGGGGCCACCGCCCCTCACTACATCATCCCTCCCCCCCCAGGGCGGGGAGCTGGCCGGGTGGCACAGGGCTGGCCAGTGGGCCAGCGTGGCACTGTCCAGGGAGGCAGACGGGGTCTGAATGTGGCTCATTATGGTTGAGATAAAACTGAAAAATCAATTTTTAATTGGATGTTCTCTCTGAACAGCCCCCGCTGCCCATGGCTGAACACTAATGGAATTTCCATCCTGAGCTGCCCCTGCTCCTGCAGGACCCTCCCTACCCTGCTGACCCCAGCAGCACTGACCAGGTGGCTGATCACTTCCTCCTGAGGCTGCCACAGAACTCAGTGGTGGGCTATGGGGCAAGAAGGCTGGAGACCACCCGTCAGTGTGCAGGTGGGCAAGGGACGGGCTGGCGGACAGCCGGCTTCCCAGCATGCACAAGGCTGAGCTACCCGTAACTCCCTGCCATCTCTGCATGTGGCCCCTCCTAGAAGACTAAGGGGAAGGGTCCCTGGGGAGGGGCTCCTGGAGCCAGGGCTGCAGAGGGAAGAGGAGCTGGCCTCGTCTCCTGGTGCCCGCAGCCCTGTCCCCAGGAAGTGAGTCCAGCGTGTCCTGGGCCTGGGCTGACGGCAGGCATGGAACCCTTCACTCTCCATCTCCTCAGGGGAGCACCTCCCCGCGAGGCCGGCTCCCACCTGTGGGTCCCTGTGCCATCCTGACAGCACATCTGGGGGTGAGGCGCCCTGGGTGTCTGCTGGGCAGCCCCACCTCTCTGCTCACCAGGCCTCCTTCCTGCACAGGCCTCCTGGGAGCTCCAAGCCCCTTCCTGGGTAACTCAGGGTGCGGGCGGGTGGTGAGGCAGCTGTGCTGTGGCCAGAGGCCAATCCTACAAATCACGTGTCGGTCTCGTGTGACTCTGCCCACTCCCAGGCCTCCATGTCTGGTCTGTTCTCTCCACTGCCCACTGCGGCCAGCTCCTGGGCTGGCCCCCTACAGCGGGGGCTCTCCACAGGTTCAAGGCCACTCTCCACCATGCAGAGCCCTGGCCCCATGCAGGCAGGGCCTTGGCCACAGGAGCTAGGGCTCCTTCCCAGCAGGACCCTCTGCTGTGGCCACAGGGGACTCTCTTAGCGCAAACACTGGCTCAACACCACTCAGGGGGTCTCGCCAGGGTGGGTGCCCATCCACACAGTCTCCTGGGGATGCCACTGTGCATCCGAGGGCTGGGCTTGTTTTCAGTGAAGGCGGACAGCACTAACAGGACAGGAAGCACTAACCTACGAAGACCCCACCTTTACTGTGAGGACCCTGACCCAGGGGGCTCCTCTTGCCCACCATTTCTATTAACTGTCCACCACCCACAGCTCAAGGATGGCCCCAAGGGGACGCTGGCCACTCAGCAGGGGCTCTGCAGCCAGGTCTGCCAGTCTCACCCCTGCAGAGGAGCAACCTAAGAGTGGGCCAGGTGCTGGCTGCAAGGGGCCCAGAGGTCTCCCTGGGGTGACACTGGCGCGCGTGGTGGAGGGACACCGAGCCGGCAGTAGACTGCGGCCCACCCTCCCCTGCCTGTTGACCGGCCCAGCCCAGTCAGGTCAGTGCGTAGAGAATGGCCTGCCCTTAAGACAGGCCCTCGGCGGCCTGAGAATGGCCCCTCTGTCCCTGCCCCTTCTTTAAAACAGCAGCTATTACAGGAAGGCAGGGCGGGTGGGCGGGTGGAGCTGCCTTTGCAGGCCCTGGAGCCCCCAAGGTCCCTACTACCTGTCTTTGGAAGGCAGAGCCTGGGAGCCTAAGGCTGGCTCCAGGACCGGTGAGTCTGGGCAGGCGAGCGCGGTCCACCCACGTCCCAGTTGTCACCGGGCCCCAGGTCAGAAGAGCAGAGCCATCCGCATCTCCTGGAGCAGTGCCCGCCCAGCTGAGGCCAGGTGCCGAGGACCTGCGCTAACGGCCTCTGGTGCCCTCAGTGGGCACCGTCAACACCACAGCCCAGGAAACAGCAGGGCGGAGGACGCTGTCGGGGGCCTGGAGCCCCAATCTGTGGGGCAGACCCTGTCCTGGGTGTGGGCTCCCGTGGGCTGCAGCAGGAGCCTGTGCCCCCCCACCTGGAGGAGATTCTGATCCAGCTGCCTGGCCGGCTGGGTGTCTGCATTCAAACAGGCTCCCAGGGACCCCTCCATGACGATGGCTCTCAAGTGTGACCACACTGAAGTCTCCTGGGAAGATTCAAAAGCTCCTGGTGCCTGGATCCTCCCCAGAGGGACTGACGTCCTTGGTCTGGGGGAAAAGCCAGGGCCCAGGTGATTCTGAACTAAGCAGGGCCCAGCGGCTGCTGGAGGGGGCACCCTGCCCCGCCCTGCATCCCTGGTGCGTCCAGGCTCTGGGCCAGGTCCTCTCGGGGGCTCAGGAGGCTCTGCCTGCCCCTCCCCAGCTTCTCTTGGATGCTCCTGGTCCCTGGAAGCCTGCTGGGCCCCGTGGCTGGGGCAGCCCACCTTCCAGGAAGCTCTGCCCTCCCCTGGGGCTCTGCGTACAGGCTGGGGTGCGGGGCCATTCTCTGTGGTGGGACTGGCTTGGGTGCTACAGGGGGTGCAGTGGCACCCTTGACTTCCAGCTGTGACAACCCACACCGTGCCCTGGGGCACAATCGCCCAGCTGAGCGCCCGCTGTCGCTCAGGCCCTACCGTGTGGACTCGTTGACCTGTATGGAGGCTGGGTGGTTCACGCTGCGTCTGCTCCCTGCTGGCCACGGGCAAGCCACTCAGTGAGAGCAGGTCCCCAGGCCCCGTCAGGCCTGCTGAGTGAGAGGGGAGGGTGAGCGGCCAGGGCCTCAACAGGCACTTCAGGACTTGGGCTGGGGGCTTGGCCTCCGCTCCTCCTGACTGTGAACCCTCTGGTTGGACATCACGGGCTAGAAGACGCACAGCCAGTCAGTTCCCAGGGGCTTGCAGGGCAGCCGACGGGGCGTGTGTCACAGCTGGGGGTAGCTGAGGGGCTGGTTTGTGTGGAGTGTGTCTGGCACAGCGCATGGGCAGGACCAAGGGCCACGGCTGTCCCTGAGTCTCAGCTCGACCTGGAGGTGAGTTGCATCCCCGGCCTCCAGAGCAGCCCTGGTGTCCAAGAAAGCTGTCCACAGCAGGTCTGCACCTGCACTTGCTGGCCAGGTAGGCCACGTGCTGGGAGACCCCACAAAGGCCGAGCCAGTAGATGGCAGGGGTGGGGTGGGTGGGTAACCACTGGGCAGGGGTCCCTCCAGCTGTAGCAAAGCAGTCAACCTCCAGAGGTTTGTGGGCACAGGAGCCAGACCCCTGGCTTCTGATCTTACCGAGACAGAAAACCCACGTGTATATGCCTCTGGGACTGGCCGCTCCTGGTCCCCAGCCCACTCTGCTCCATCTGGACACAACCCTAAGCTGGCCTCTTCCTGTCCTGTCTATATTCCCCCTGGGGATAGTACATCCCGAGTCAGCGGGATGCTGTGGTCATGGGAAGTGGCTGGCTGCACCTGTACTGGAGTCTGGCTGCAGGGAAGGGTGGCACGTGGCCTTCCGTCACCTCAGTGTCCCTCTGCAGATGCCTCGGGTGCACACACAACCCATGCCCGCCTGTGAAGCCCAGGACCGAGGTGCAAAGACGATAAATAGGCGGGAACGTCAGCTGGGGTTTGAGCCCAAGGCCTGGGAGAGGCTGTGGAGGCAGAGAGGCTGCCCCGGCCCACCCACTGACCCTCAGAGCCTCCTCTGTGCCCTGCCCAGGAGAGCCTGGGGAGTCCCTACTGCCCTGAGACCTGGCAGAGCTCACCCGAAGAGGGTGGGACGCACCTTTCAGGAGAGGCTCCTGGGGCCTCAGCAAGGCCCTGAGCAGGTGGCCGGCAAACCCAGGAGGGCAGGGCACCGGGGCCAACTGGCGGCTGTCCACGCGCCTGGGTCTGGGCCTGCCACTCACAGGTGTCCATGCCCCATGTGCCCAGGCCTGGCCAGGGCCGCCTGTGAGAAGGCGGCTGCTCGTGGGGGCCCCGACGAGCGCCTTAGATCCAGCCTCTCTCATGCTAATGGCTGTCAACATGAAACAGAGGCTGTGAAGGGGAGAAAATCACTCCCTGAGAAGGAATTGACTGATCCCATCATTTCTCAGGGAATCACTGACCTGTGAATATTTCATTACCCAAAATGCCGCACCATCCATACCAAGCAGCCTCCGCCGCACGGCCGGGAGCAGGGTGGACGCAGAGGGCCCGCAGGTGCAGGGCAGGTGAGGCACGTACAGCTGGGGACCTGGGCCACCGGGGGGTGACGTGGCCAGCGAATGCACTCCTGAGGCTGGCCTGCCCGCACCTCCCTCAGTCCTGCAGGCTGTGGACCGGCCTGCTTCCCCCACGTGGGAACCCGGGCTGGGCCCTAGAGACAGGCACCCACAGAGGGCACACGCGTCCAGGGAGCACTCTAGGTCTTGGGATGGTGCTGGCTGACCTCCCTGGACGAGCCATCTGGCACCTTCCAAACTTCCAGAGGGACTCGGTGGAGTCCTGTTCCCCACCCAGGTCCCTCCAGATCCCCCAGCTCCCTCCTGCAGTCTCACTCAAGCCCTCCTGATCTTGGGTGGGTGCAAGTCGAGGTGGCCCTGGAAGCTCATGCTGCCCCCTCCCCACTGCGGTGGCCCAGGGGAGGGGCGGGGGAGGCAGTGCAGACACCACAAACACCACAGCCCAGGTCCAGATCCTGCCCAGTCCAGCCTGCTGGAAGCCCCCACCCCAACAGGCTACTGGACCTCCCTGGGTTTCTGCTTCCTGGGCCAAAAACAAGGCTGGTATCAGAGTCCCGCAGGGTTGCCAAGGGTGAAGGACGAGATCTGGTCATGATTCTGAGCATGAGGTTTACCATCTGGAAGGGAGAGTCCAGCAGACTACTGGGGGTACAGTCCTTGGGGACTGAGTCTCAGAGAGGAAGCCCACCCCTCCCATGCTCCCGGCAGCCTCTGAAGGCCTCTGCCGGCCTGGCTGGGGTCCAGTGCAGGCCAAGTTCCCCAGATGACGGGAAAGGCCTGGGAGCCTGTGAGTGTTCGGACAGCTCCCGAGCTGCAGGCCCCGGGGTGGGCAGGGAAGTCCGAGGCTCTTCTTGGGCCAGGGAAGCAGTCATTGCAGAAACTCCAACAGTGAACCCAGGCTGAGCCGGGCGTGGACTGGTGGGATCCAGACACCCATCCTCTGGCAAGGACAGGGCACCCTTAAGAGCTTAAGACCCCCCTTCAGGGCCGGGGGGCTTCCTCAGCCCCTGGGGACAGAGCCCTGCGGCTGCAGGGAGATGTGCGGCTGTGTTATTACTGCTGTGGTTACATCGGGATGGTGTTTCCAAATTAGCACACGCTGGGGAAGGCGCGGGCATCCATCTGGGGATTAGTAGAGCGTGGGAGGCAGCGTCTCATGACCCCTCCCTGGCACCGCGCAGCTGCAGAGCCGGGATGCTTGGCTGGGGGAGGGGGAGGGAGGGGCAGGGAGGGAAGGGCAGGGAGGGGACCCGGGCCCAGCCCATGCCCTGCTGCGACCCTCCCTGGTCTTGGAGGCTCTCCTTGTCCCGGGAGGAGGGTCTGGGTGCTGGGTCTGGGCCTGGGGCTGCAGCAGGAGAGACTTGGGCTGGCTACCTGGAGGCGCTCTGGGCAGCGAGGCTGTGAGACACTGGGAAGCGTGCCTTGGGGGTGTCTGTGGAAAATTCCCCCCTCAGGCCAGGAGGGCTCACCCACCCCGAGCAGCCGGTGGCCTGAACTCACCCTAGGCTACTCAGCCTTCTCCCACCCTGCCGACCCTGACCCTGACCCAGCCCCTACCCTGGGTCTGTGGCTCCTGGACAACGGGGAGGATGGCAGCCATCTGTCAGGGTGCACCGAGGGTGAGAGGAACAAGGTGGGTGGCGGTCCCCACCTCCCTGGGGAGTGGGGACAGGAGGGGTAGACAGTGCCATGTTAGGAGTCGAGCTGTGTCAGCTGGGCATGGGGTGGGCTGCGCTTAGTGGGGGAGTCAAGCAGGGGTCTTAGGGGCACAGGTCCCTGGGGAGAGGGGTAGCCAGGTGGCCTGTGTGGTCAGGATAAGAGTCCACTGCCCGGGTGAGGCATGCTGGCTGGCTGCTGGCCAGTGTGGAGTGGTGGCCACACCTGCCTCCGAGGCATGAGGTCTGGAGGCTCTGGCTGGTGCCCAGGGCAGGGCATGCAGCCTCCCCACAACTGGGCACCATGGGTGCAGGCTGTAGCCCAGGGCAGAGTGGAGAGAGGCCCAGGAGGGAGGGAGGCCCAGAGGAGGAGGACGAGGGGCGGAGGACGGGTGGTTCCAGCCTCCCTGTCTCCACTGGCTCCCTGCACGGCCAGCCCCAGCTCAGGTCCTCTGCACCCCTCCCCACGGCCAGCCCCAGCCCACGTGGGCAGCCTGCTGGTGGCTTCATAGCTCCAATCCCTGAACCGTCCCCCCGGTGGGCAGGTCAGCTCGCCTAAGCACTGGGCAGGGAGTGGGAGGCCCAGGGCCATCAAGGCTGTCACTGGGTGGGGGGCACCTGGCCACCTCCAGAGCAGGCGCGATTCCAGCCCAGGATCAGTGCTCCCATCTGCGCAGTGGGGAGAACAGTGGCCCTTACGCTGCCCGGTGCTGGGCAGTCACAGTGGCCCCCAGGACTGCAAGGCTCTCCCCAGGGCAGGGTCACCTAGGCCACAGTGGGCATATTCAGTGTATACGGGTCCCTTGCCCAGCTGGGCACCTGGACCCTTGGTATGGATGCTACTTGATTCTTACACTGCCCCGGCCCCAAGTAACCTGATCCCAGCTGCCACTCAGCCACATGCCGGGAGGGGCTGGGGATATGAGAGAAGGGCAAGGAGTGTCCTCCCAGAGTGGTGGAGCAGGGTGGAAGGCTCTGGACAGAGGCCCGTGCAGACAGGACTTGGGCCTGGAAAGAGATGAGGCGCCCGTTTGGGAGGGGCTCCAACGGCACCACCCTGCAGGGGACCACAGCAACGGGAGGACTGGATTCAGGGCAGCCACTATGGATACCTGATGGACGAGAGCCACGCTGGGCCCAGAGTCTGGAGCATGCAGAGGGGCAGGAGGTGGGAGCGCCCCAGAGAGCTCCGTCTCTGCAGGGACGGAAGCCATGTCAAAGTCGGTCACAGTGGCACTAAGAAGTGGCTGATTGGGCTCAGCAAATGTGGACGCGGCCTTCCAGATAAATCAACTGCTGCTGCACCAGCGGCTGGCCAGTGAGAGCAGCCAGGGCTGAGGCAGCAGCAGGAGCGGCCGGCCCAACAGTGGGGGTGGGAGCCCCTTCTTGGGGGAGCCATGGCGGGCTGCACTTCCCAGTGTGGCCAGGGACCACCCCAAAGGGGGCACCAAGGTGCTCATTCTGTGAGCACCCCCACCCACCCAGTTTATGCCCCATTAGGACCCTGGGTCCCCTACTGACCAGTCTGCAGGCTACACGGGAGGGACAGGGCCTGACGCAGCAGAGGGACCCCATGGGCAGGGAATGGGGGAAGTGTGCTGGCCTCGCACAGGACAGAACAGGGGCCCCGCAGAGGACAGGATCTGCATCATGCGGGGGCAGGACAGAGGACACAGGGGGGAGGAGAGTGGGCCCACCTGGGGCTCCCACTGTCCCCGCAGCATGAGGCAGACCCCTTCTGGACATCAGGTCCCTTCCCAATGGAGCGGGCATGTGGCTTTCTACCCTGCAGCTCCTGCAGAGGGGGCGGGTGGCCTCTGGTGTCTGGGGTTGGAGCACAACTGTCCACACACCCACCCGCCTTGCTCCCAGAAGTGTACAAAGCACGGTGCCCATCACCCAGACCTTCCCTCCTGTCCCTGCCTCGCCCCTGATGGCTCTGAACAGCTCACTCTCCTGCTCGCCCTGGCCGGCTGGGTCTGGCCCTGCCCAGCCCTGTGGTCCCTCCCCAGGTGTCAACCCCAGGTCCCTGGCGAGGTGGGTGTTGGGCACAGGGGCAAGCAGAGGGCTGGACGCCATGGTCACTCCACTTTCCTGAGCCCATTTCTGATGGACGCGTGCACAGAGTTTGGCCAGGGGCAGCTGGCCTTCTGGAACATGTTGAAGGACCTTCAGGCCTAATTGAAGGAAATTCCAAGCTCTCTCCATTGGGTGGTGGCGTGGCTCCAGGACAAGCCCAGTTTGGGAGCTGGTGGGACGGCGGCGGGATGAGACCAGCCAAGCCCCAGGGCCCACTGGGGGCTTCAGAGGAACAGCTGTAGCTGAAGCCGACAGCCCCCGTGAGTCACATGTCTGAGAAAGGCAAAGGCCATGCCCCAGGGCACACAGCACTGGGAGCACCACACTGCCCAGTCCCCGCCCTGGTCTTTCTCAGTGTCCTTCCTGGTCACAGACGTCACACACAGGGGAAAACAAGCTCCCGCCATCCCACAGCCTGCACTCGGCACCTGTTCCCACCCCCGCACCCTGCCACGACCTATGCACTTCACCTGCTGGGACGACGTGGTGGCATTCTGCACCTGCAGAGGCAGCCCAGCCCTCTCCTGCGATGTCCCTGCCCAGCCTGACCCCAGGCTGCTGGCCTCCGGGCCCCAGGGTCAATTCCTGCCTCCGGTGACGGACCTGGCCCTGGCTCCTACAGCAGCCAGGGAGATGGCTTGGGCCTTCTCGTCCTAAAGCCTCAATCGTTGAAGAACAAGCACCCTCTTGCTCCTGGTCTGCAAGGCCCTGCTGGTCATGCCCTTGTCTTGTTCTCTGACACCATCCAGCTCGCCTGGCCTGGCCTGGCCACCAGCTGCTTTCAAGTCCTTAACACACCAAGCTCATTTGCCTCAGGGCCTTCATGCATGCCATTCCTTGAGCCTGCAATGCTGTTCCCCTCCGTCTTTCTGCCCAGGTCCGTCCAGTCCTTCTGCTTAAATCAGAGATGTCCTTCTCAGTCACCCTGCCTGGACTTGGGCTCATCCTTCTCTGCCATCTCAAGGTCCGGTTTCCACAGCACTGAGACCAACTCGTGTTTCCTTAGTTTACCAGTCTCTGTGCCCTGGGTGACAGCGCGCACCAGGGCAGGCAGTGGGCCTCTCTTGTCCTCCACTGCTTCAGGATGCCTGGCACGAAGTGGGTGCTCAACAAGCGAGTGGGTGGGCAATGGCCAGGCAGCGGGAGGCAGAGTGGACGGAGGAAGCCAAGTGCCTGCATCAAGGGTGCAGGATCTGACCCTGGAGGTGGGCCTCAGCTGCTGCAGGGCAGAGGCCCGGGCCTCTCCCAGAGTGAGCCCCGTGACCGGGCTGCCACATGCCGGGAGACGGGGATGGGGTCAGATGGCCACGCCGAGGGCCTGGGCACCTAACTGCTGGCACACGTCCCGTCCACCTATTCTTGCTTTGATGAGGCAGGGGAGGCCGTGGCAGGGGCCACCCTCGGGAGTGAGGGCTTCACACTGTGCGGTGGCCCAGTATCAGGCCCTCTGAGAAGCAAGAGCCCTTCAGTGGCACCCACATCGGGTGCACCTTGGCACAGACGTGCAGTGGGCAGTGCCTCCCCGTCTGCCCTTCCTGCCCCCTACAGGCCCCAGGGTCCTCCTCTTCCAGGACTCAGCCCTCAGTGGCCGTGGCCTGCCTCATGGTCTGAGGAGGCAGGCAGTGGCCTGTGCGACATCCCCAGGGCCAGACAGGCAGGTGGCAGCGGGCCGAGGTGACACGGCAGCCTCCCTGTCAGGGCACCTGAGCTCCGTCCTGGAGACCCCCAGCCAGTTGCAGCCGCTCTCAGGCATTATGGGAAAGCAGCCAGCCGGGCCTTGCCCCCGCCCACCCGGGCTCTCTGCCTTGGACCCACTGAATTCCCAGCCCACAAGGTCGGGTGTGGCTGCCGGGGAGCGGCTCAGAGGCCATCCCGCCCCGACCTCGATGGTGCCCCGAAGACTGCTCACGCCTCTCAATACCCGTCTCCTCCCGCTTCCTCAGGCAGCCCCAGCCCAGCAGCAGCTCGGGGCACTGCCCTCTGTCGGGCAGGAAGCCAGTGGGCAGGGACGGCCAGGGCAGCGGGCTGCACTCCCTCCGACCGAAGCCTGAGCGAAGCCAGCATGAAATATTCATGCAGTAAATGGTGCAGTTTTGTCTGCGTTCAGCCAGCTTCATGTATATTTCAGAGTATTATGAAATGATGATGTGTGCCACAGAGACGACGAGACAGCGGGCCGGGCCGGGAACCTCGGGTGAAGACGGAGGCAGTGGGGAGGGGGCCCTCTCCCTCAGACTCGGGCAGGACGGCGGGCTCTCAGGCAGAGTGGGCATGCTGAGCGGGGCGCGGCCAGCCCCTGGGGGGGCTGTGAGGGCTGGCAGGTGGTGAGGGGACCAGGCCAGACGCAGCCTGGCGCTCTTCCCCGGGGCAGAGGGTCCTGCTTTCCGCAGTGGAGGGGCAGAGCTGCGTCGCCTGCCCACCCGCCTGCCCACCCGCCTGCCCACCTGCTCCTCTCTAAGGGCCACAGGGCTCGGGTTTCAGGCCAAGGCCAGGTGCTGATTCAGCAGATGCCGGGACCTCTGGGGCATTTCCAGCCGTCCTGCGAGGAGGGCTGCAGGCGCAGGGCATCAGGGCCCGGGTTTGCAGGAGGGTCACTGTCCAACCAGGAGGAGTTCTCCTCTGGCCCCTGGGGCAGTTGGGGGCTGCAGTGAGACCTCCCAGGAGTCCCGCTGGCCCATCTGCGGGCCTCTGGGCCATCTCCCGGGGGGGCTCAGGTGCGGGAGAGGCCACCGGTGGGAGAATGTGTTCCTCAGCCTCTGACACCCAGGGGTCTATCTACTGGGCCAGGGCTCAGGTTTGGGGGCTCCACTATGGTCACCCAGTCCTCAATTCTTGGTCCACCAAGACCTCAACCCTGGCTTTTCTGGAGCAGCCTCTCTGGGTCCTACTGCAGAGGAAGCACCCCTGGCTGGGGACTCCCCCTCCCGAGCACAGTGTCCCCCAGGCCTGGCAGCCCCACCTGGTGCTGCTGGGAGCGGGGGAGCGCCGTCCTGTGCTGCGAGGGCTGGTGCCCGGGTGTCCACAGCACACTCCACCCTCTATAGCTGGGCAGGCCTAGGGTCCCCACGGTCAGCTCCACCTGGAGTAGGTCAACTAGGGTCCGTGGGGAAAATCCGCCCCCTGGCTTGCTGGGCTGAGGAAAGTTTTGCAGGATCCTGGACATGCTCAAGACACTGCCCGGCTGCGTCTGCCGCCACAGCTGGGCTAGAGGCTGTCCCCCTTAGGGCCCGGGGGTGCCGGCCCCTGAGCTAGGCAGCGGGGCATGTGGGCTTGCTGGAGCCATCACGGCTTCTGCCACCGGAGCTGGCCCTGCTACAGGAGACTGAGAGAAAACGGGGCATGTGGAGGGAGCAGGGACTCCGTGCCCTTGGCTGGCGGTGCAGCCTGTGCTGTGGTCACTGGGCGAGAATGAGTTTCATCCCTGGCAAACCACAGAGCCACACTGTCTGGTCTGCAGCCTCCCTGCCAAGGGTGGTGTCCTCCTCTCCCTCTGCCAGCGTGGGCCAGGGAGGGGGGCAGGGACCCAAGGGCAGGTGCCCCTTGGAGTGTCCCAGGTACCTGAGAGACCCTGCATGGCGCACGGACGCCTCCTCTGCTCCCCCACTCCTCCAGCCTGGGTCTCAGGCTCTCCTCTGCCCCTTGCCCCAGTCTGTCCTCGCTTTCCGTGTCCTCCCCAGGCTTGCGTGCCCCAGCACCATCAGCACCTGGGCACTGTCCAGTCTGCAGCTGGCCCCTGCAGCGTGCGCACTGACCGACTCCTGGCTGGCAGCCTTCTGGCTGGAGCTCTGCCACAGCCACCCATCCCCTCTGCCACAAGCCTGCCCCTTCTCCAGGCTCTGAGAGGCCACTGTGCCTGCCTATCCTCCACCCACCTCTCCCATGCACATAACTGTGACCTTCCTCCCTGAGGAAGCGCATCAGGGCCTCTGGGTGGGCACCGAGGGCTCTGGCCCCACCTGGGCCACTCTGAGAGCGAGAACTGGCCATGTCATCCCTGAGGGGTTTGGCGCAGTGGCTTGAGGACTGGGTGGGTGAGGGAGGCTGAGAGGGGCCAGCTGAGCTCCCAGCCCAGGAGAGGCTCTGTGGAAGACCACCACACAGGAGGCAGACACGGAGGAGGCCCAGGCCCACCGTCCACTCCCACGGCCCTGGAGGCGGAGGCAGCTGCCTTCTGCCCAGGGCGGCACACTGCAGCACGGCGACCAGGCGACCAACAGATGTGCTCTTGTGAAACTCCTACGCCTGGAGAGGCCGGTCCAGGCTCAGATGGGCTGGACAGCAGGAGTGCGGCCTCTGCCATGTGGTCGGCTGTGCCCCGAATGTGCAGCACCTCAGGATGCAGCTGTGCTTGGAGATGGGTCTTCACCGAGGCTACTGGGGCACACTGAGATCACTAGGGTGGCCTTGGTCCAGTCTGACCGGTGCTCTTATGAGAAGGGCGTTCAGGATACGGACACAGACGGACAACCACGTGATGACCCAGGGAAGAGATGCCCGTCTGCAAGCCAAGGAGGGAGGCCTAGGAGGAACCTGCCCGACCCACACCTGCTCCCAGCCTCCAGGACTGGGGGGGAATGAATTCCTGACGTTGGAGCCGCCCGCCCTGCCTGTGGCAGACCAGTCCATGGACCCGTGCCCTCCACACCCGTTTCCTCCCCTGTAAAATCAGATAACCATGCACCCACCTCACGGGCTGCAGTGGGGACGAGAGAGTGGAAAGACCCGAGGGCCCAGGCAGGCTGGTCCCGGGCTCTGCACACGGCTCCTCCCCGTCTGTGTACCGTCCGTGTACTCCCTCACTGCCAAGGCCAGCAGAGCTCCTCCCAGCTCACGGTCACTGCTTTCAGCCGCGCCCAAGTGTCCCTAACCAGAGCCCCAGCTCAAGCAGCCCAGAAGCGGGGGAGAAGAAGGCCCTGGGAAGCCTGTCCAGCCATGGCAGTGAGCAGGCGAAGCCCAGGGCCACAGCTTTCTGGCAGGAGGAATGAAGCAGATGAATACAACACTCCAGGACTGAACAGGAGTCCCGCTCGGGCAGGGCACCGTTTATGTGACCACTGTGGGTCCTGGCCTAGCTGTGCCACGTCACTGATGGCCATAGGGCCTCTCCAGGGCTCCTGCGATGGGCACCATGGCGTCTGAGGTAGACACTTTGTGGAAGTCTCCATACACCCACAGCAGTGGCCCTGGGTGGCCCACGGGACACTTGTGGAGAAGCACTTCCCCCTGGGACACCCAGGGAGAGTAGGCACACAGGAGCCAGTGGTGGCCCAGCGGAGCTGGCTTGGAGAGGGGACAGCGGAAGTCCCTGTCCAGCACCAGCCAGCGTTGCTGAAGGCAAGCCACGGATCCAGGGTCCCACCCTTGGCCCCACCCAGCAGGGAGCCCATGCCCCGCCGGCCGGCTCCCCTTTCTCAAGTGTTGGGCTGACGGCCGACACCAGGAGCAGGAAAAGTCGTCCAGCACCCAGCCTGTGTCCTCTGAGGGGCCCGTGACTGTCTCCGCAGGCTGCTGAGATGATGCCTGGGCTTCCTCACTCAGAACCCAGCTGGCCCAGGCACGTGTACAGATGGCAAGAGATCCTTCAGAGGCAGAGGAAAGGACCGTGTGGGGTGTACACTGCTTGAGCGCCTGCTGTGTGCTCTCACATGCTAACGGCGAGTCTGAAGGCCCCACACAGTCAGGCGCCGCAGCTGCCCGGCACAGGGAGCAGAGCGGGCTCTCTGTGGAGGTGGGGGTGGGGGCCGAAGACCTGACCTGCAGATGCCAAGGGTGTTGCTCAGGAAAGACCAGCAGGTAGAGGAGGTCGGGGCAAAGCTGCCCAAGGGTCCCTTGTTCCTCAGCCTGCGTGGACATGGTGGGTGTGACCAGGGAACCGCCAAGGAGTCCAGGAAATGAATAAGGGCAGGGACAGACAGCGCTGGGGTCTGCTGTCACCACAGGTCCTGCCTCAGCACAGGGGCCCATACCCTCGCGTGTCTGCCTCCATGGGTCAGAGGGCACCTTGTAAGCTCCCCCAGGTCCCCAGGCCCTGCCGCACGCAGTGCCACCCTTGAGACTCATGTGGGACAAAGCAACAGAGACACTTGCTGCCTGCACACACTTGGAGTTCACCTGGGCCCACAGAGACGCACGGAGATGGTGCAGAGCTCACACCATCACTCTCCACAGTGGGGCACACGCACACACACGCATGCACCCCCGGGCAATGCCACTCACACGCACCGCACACGCACATCACTCGCACACACCCACGGCCCCCCACTCCCATTCCCACCCACCACTGCTGTGCGGCCAGTGCAGACTGCACTCCCCCCCCCCCACAAAGCCGAGCAGGGAATGCACGTACATCCACACGCGTGTGTCCCCCTGTGTGCATCCCAGGAAGCCCCCACCCTCTCTGTAGAGACGACAAAATGGCCCTGGGGCACCTGGCTCGGCTCTCAGGGAGTCTGCTTGGACCAGGGGAGCACCCAGCAGGGATGGCCTGGGTTTGCCGCTCTCCCACGGGCCCTTTCCACCAACCGTCTGGGCCGCGTGGTGCTCGGTGCAGACGCCTGGTCCTCGTCCCCCAGGGAATCTACAGGTCTTCTGTGGTGATCTGAAGCTGTGGCAGGACAGAGAAACCAGCCCAGCTATGATGGGTCACCCTGACAGGGGATCCCTGGAGAGGTGGCTCAGGGGACCCTGAAGAGTGATCAGGAGTGAGCAGGGAGAGGTGGGACAGGGGCTGGCAGAAGTCAGTCACAGAGGCAGGACGCCTCAGTGTGCCCAGAGCCCAGGGAACAGGCCAGGTTGGAGGGGACAGAGGGGCCCCAAGAGGCCCATCCTTTGCTGCCACCAAGTCCCTCAGGAAGCCCTGAAGGAGGCCTGGAGGCGCCCCTGGGTCTGCCACACTCCCACGGCCACTGAAAACCTGAGGTGACCCTGCCTTGTGGACACAGGGTGCTCTCCTACAGCCCAGCAGTCCCCTGGGTCCCCGGGGCCCCCAAGCTGCCTGCCAGCTCCTACAGCTAGGTGCTGCATCTCTACTCTTCCCGTTGAGGCCCCCCCCCCCCAAGCCACAGCCACACTGGGGACTGGCACCTGCAACACCAAACCCTCAACTGCAGAGGAGGCTGCGGGAGCACAGCGGACCTTCAGCATAGAAATGGGAAGGAGCCTCAGAGCTGGACCTATCAGAAATAGCACACGGCCCCCTCCCTGGCTGCCCTGCTGAGAACAGGGAGCCGCAAGAGGGACGGGGCTGACGTTCAGGCTCCCTGAAACCTCTGGTCCCCCTGAGCCAGCTACACAGCCCCAGATGCACCTCGCAGAGCCAGACATAATGGGGCATTAGGACAAAATCGAATTTCCCCTTAATTACAATGGCCCACGGATACTGTTTAATTTGTACTCTGGAGTTAATGTGGGCTCCCCTCTCGCCGTCCCTGAGGCTGCCCGCAGCCACACATGCACATTGGTATCCACACGGCTCCGCATGCCCTGTAGGGCACTGACCTCCCTGTCCCCGAGTGTCCCGATGCCAGCCCCGCCTCCGGCCAAGCCCACCACGCGGAGGCCAGCGGTATGTCCGTCACATGGCACACGGCGCACACATGCGTGAACTGTCCTAATAGGCAGGAGGGAGCATAATTTTTCCTCTAATTACATATTCAGCACTTCTGAGAAAATGAGATTTTAGTAATTCAATTGGACTGAGAAGCGGGGCTATAATAAAATGAAATTTGTAACAATCGTGCAGTTAAATTAGTTAAATGGAGAGGAAGGAGCTGTGGAAAATTGACCCCGCGATCTCCTAAAGACTAATCAGACATTTGAACCCAGTTGTGCTAACAAAGCCCCCAGGTACGGCGGAGGGTGGGGTGGGAGGTCGAGTTGGCTGCAGGGTGGGGCCAGAGGGCCCAGGCCGCAGGTGAAGGAGGAGGAGGAGGGGACAGGCAGGTGGCTGGAGTGGAAAAAGCCAAGCGCAGGCTGCTCACATGGGGCTGTCCTCAAACGGCAATTTTTGTAGCATCCCCTGGTGCCACCTGGAGAGGGACAATGTCACCAAGGAGACCAGCATCGGAGCTTAAGCGCTCTTGGCTCTCCTGAGCACAGGCACAGAGGGGGGCATCTGGGGAAGAGAGGGTGACAGTGGGGACCAAAATTTCAGTCCCCCCTGCTCCTCCAACCCCAAAACACAGAGGCTCAGCTGGGGGACAGGGAGGCCACTTCTGTCCAGACCACTGGGCCATGTCCTTCTCAGGACAGCCACTCCAAGAGCACAGGAGTGGCCGGTCCAAGGTCCAGGTCCAGTGTGGACACTGAGCCTCTGCAGGACGAGGAATTCCAGAAAACAGGCTCCAGAGATACTCCGTGGCGGGGGAGGGAGGGGGCCCTGGCAGGGGAGGAGAGAGGCAGGGCCTCCTGGAAGCTTCCTCCTGACCGAGAGGCGGGTCCTCCATTGGCTTCCTTCCCAGGGACGTCCTGCTCAGAAGACCCGGCCCAATAAAGAGCCACTGGAGGCCGAGAGCTGCAGGGCAGGCTTTGAACAGGGAAGAGGCCGGCTGCCGCAGCCCACCTGGGCCTGGTCAAAGCTGCCTGAGTGGGGGAGGCCAGGCCCGTGGCCACCTGCTTCCTGCCTGACCCAGACAGGGTGGCACACATCCCAGGGCCCACATAGGGGCTGCCAGATGCAGGACAGGCCCTGGGTGCTGAGCTGTGCTTGCCTGGGTGCTGTGGGTGTCTCCGGGCCAGATGGCGTCCAGACTTGGCTGCTGGATCCCACCCTCCAAGGCCTCCTGGACCCTTGTGCTGAGCCGTGCAAACAGAAGGGGGCTGGCTCTGAGGAGGGCAAATCATGGCCCCTGCCCTGAGGCCTGAGCGCACGGCACATTCTAGAATGTCAGCAGAAGCCCTTCCTGCTCCCCTTGGCTGCCAGGGCCGGCTCCACCCCAGCAGCTCCGGTTGAGACAGCGGGGAAATCAATAAGGAAGTGGCAGGTGTTGGCGTCAGGAATCCTTCCCGTCAGGTTCTGGGAAGAGGGAGACGGGGGCTTGAGGTTTGGGATGGGGCTGGGGAAAGAACGGGCCAGGAAGACCCCAGGTGCCCTCTGGGAGCGGGTGGCTGCACCCTCAGCCTCCCTACAGGGCCAGGCTGCAGAAGCCAGTGGTCAGGGAACAGCCGCGGGCCAGGGGAGGCAGGAGCCCAGGGCAAACCAGGATTTCCTGTGTCCAGGCGCACCACGCTGACTCTGGGGTTTCTTCCTGTGAACCCCGAAGCACCCTAAGGCAGTTGCTGGAGAGTCCTGGACCTACAGAGGCAGCAGGGTCCGCAGCTCAGGTGGGGGACAATTGGGTGGGCGGCATCTCTCCCCGGCAGTCTTGGTGGGAGGTGCTGTAGGATCAGGTCCCTGAACACCTACACAGTGGCCAACACCGTTGACAAAAATGGCCTCACAGGCTCTCCGTGGGAGGCCAGGCCTGCAGGGGCCGGGGAGTGTGCAGGGGCAGGGGAGCAGGGGGCCTCCTCTAGACCCTCCCAGGAACAGGGAGCTGTGCCACCACTCATCAGCTAGTCCCTCTGAGAGCCTGCGTTGCTGGCGGGGAGGACCCCCTGCTCCAGGGGGTGGAGGGGGGCTCCCAAGGACCGCCGTACACCAGTCGTCCCCTCCTGCTGGCAGGGGAGGAATATGACCAGGCCTGGATTTGCAGACAGAGAAGCTGAGACCCAGGGAGTGAACTCGGGAGGCCCAGACCTGAGGGTGGCAGAGCGAATGGGGGCAGGCTCAGCCCTCCTGTCCCCGTGGCAGAATCACCCAAGGGACCCGACATCCACTCATCTTTCCACCCCTGGTGCCAGGAACAAAGTGAACCCTCAGAGCATCATCTCCTGAATGACGGACAGGCCACACCCCGCACCCCAGAGCCAGGAGGAGGGGCAGCGGCCAGGCGCCATAGGGGAGGGGAGGGCCGCGGGTCGCTGGCGCCCTCTGCCCTGGAGCCCCACCTCCGTCGCCTGGGCCGCCTTCCACCTCGCAGGCCGCCGCGAGCCATTCAAATATTTATCCTTGTTTCATTTTCCAAAAGGGGAATGAAGAGAAAGCAATACGAAGAGAGGAGCCAGGAGAGAAAATCCGAGTTTCTCATTTGAAAGTTAATTAGTCTAATTAGGTCTAATTAAGAGCCCCCCACACAATGCAGCTCACAAATGAATTGCCGGTCTCCTCATTTCCTTTCATTCTCGTTTTAGACTGAGCGGGAGGAAAGCCTGGGAAGGGAGCTGGGGTGCAGCAGGGTGGGCACTGGGAGCCCTGGGGGCAGCGGGCAGAGGGCCCACCGAGGCAGAGCAGGTGAGGTGCAGATTCCCGCCCCTCCGCGGCCCCCTTCCAGGCCTCCCTGGGAAGCACTCTGCATCCTTCTCCACCTGGTTCTGCTTCCTGTCTCCAGGACCCTGGAGGGAGGGTGGCTTTGCAGTGGGGTCCCTGCCTCCGCAGCCCAGGCACACAGACTGTCCAGACCCTGTTTGACAGCTCGAGGCCAGCGTCGGGCTGTGCCCTCTCCCCCAGTCAGTCCACAGTCTTCCAGAAGTCAGGTGGGGTCAGAAGGTCCTCGGGGGTCCAAGGCCACCTGGAGCCCTGGGCTGTCTGGTCACTCCCATGGGAGATGATGGCAACTGGGGGAAGAGTCTGTGGGTTCCCTCGACTCCGCCTGCTGCGTGTCCAGGGGGACAGAACTGGGGAGGGCAGAGGTGGACGAATGGATTCCTCCAGGCAGCGCAGTTGCCACCAGCTCACCAATGGCCCTGCCACGCTCCTGGCCAGACGTCGGGGTGAGGCCGCCGGCTGCCCTGCTTGTCTTGCTCAGGGTGGGACCTTCGCCTCCAGCTGTGGCAGCCCCAGGTGCCCCCAGGTGCTGCAGGCCCCAGGGTGGAGGGGTCTTTCCTGCAGTGAGGCTGGGGGCCTGTGACGAGGAGGTTGCTGAGGACCACTGTGCGCCAGGCTCCCTAACGGTTGTCCCCTCATGCTGGCAGGAGAGAAATGTGATCCAGACCTGGATTTGCAGACGGAGAAACTGAGGCCCAGCGAGGTGGAGGGAAGAGAACCCTGGTAGGTCAGATTGTTCCGCAGCTGGGCTCTGCTGGCCGCCCACCCCCTCTCACAGGCAGGCACAGGCCAACCGCGGCCCCGACAGGACCCAAAGCATGCAGCCCCAAGCAGACCCGGGGGACGGTCCTCCCTTCTGCATTGCTGGGGCTCCCCCCCCCCGCAGGGCCTCCCCTGGGGTTGCGTGCAGGCAGGCCCACAGCGGGGGCAGCGCTTAGGAAAGGAGGCCAGGGCAGGTGCCAGGGGAACCCGCCAGGGGCCTCCGCAGTCCCCAGCTCAGACTCGGGCAGGCGCACCCCAGCTGAGCAGCAGCAGGGATGGCTGGAGGGCCCGTTTCTGAACTGAGATCAAAAGAATTAAGTAGGCTTAGCTCTGAGCCACGGATGAGGGGTCCGAGAGCCACCCACAGGGAGCCTGCTGGTGCAGGGAGTGAGGGGGCGTCAGGAAGGCCCCCAGGGAGGGCAGAGCCTGGGGAAGGCTGAACACCCTGCACTGAGGTCGGGGGGAGGAGACCCAGAGCCCACAAGTGTGCCAGGGGCAGGTCAGGGCTCAGCCCTCACCGCCCACCACCCAAGCCAGGGTAGCCTGAGCCACTCAGAGCCCCCCCACCGTCCTGCCAGGGCTGCCCCAAGCCAGGGGTGTGCATGAGTATCACACTGGGCTCGGGGGGACAGTCGAGGCAAAGGGAGGTCACCAAGAGACACTTTGGGGAGGGGAAGCTTCCCACAGGTCGGTGGGGACAGTGGTCCAGCTAGCCAGGTGCTGCTGAAGGTCACCGAGCTGTCACCTCCCAGTGGGTGAATTAGATCCCCACAAAGCCCTTAACAAATAACAGGGGACAGGCCAGAGTCGGCCTCCTCTGCCAGCTGCCCAGGGCAGCTGCCCAGCGTGGGCTCCTAGCCGGGCCACCCCCACCCTGGATGTGCCACCAGGCAGCCTTCTTGGCCTTTCTCTGGTTTTCCTCTTCTGTAAAATGGGGAGATGATCGCACCCTGAACTTGTAGGAGGTCCTTACCAGAGAAGTCCAGGCGTGGGAAGCCCAGGTCTCCCTCCCCTCTCTCTGGGGTCCCTGTCAGGCTCTGCAGTCCTGCTCCTCAGGCAGGCACCCTCCAACCGGCCCCTTGACTCTGCTGATGATGTGTGGCCCCTCCCAGGAGACAGGGGCCCTTCATGACCAACTCAGCTGCAGCACCGACTCTGAGCCCCAATCGGTGGTGAAGTGCACGGGCACTTGATTCTGAGTCTTCCAGCCCCCAGCCTTGCCCCTCACCTCTACCTGCTTGCAGCGGGACCGGGGTCTGCCTGCTTTCCCAGAGGCAGGGTCCCCTGGCAGGCACCTCCACCCCCCACAGTCTCACCATCTCTTGCCTGGATTTCTTGGGCTAGCCGACCCCATCAGCTCTGGGGCCCCTCCAACCCTAGCCCCATCTGGGGTTCAGCCCACCCTGGAGCCAGAGGCCAGGCAGGGAGGTGTGAGGGGTCTTGGGACGTTGCCCTGCTGGACGGCTGCATCCTCCTGGATTGTCTGGGCCCCACCAAGGGTCAGTGCAGGGCCACACGAAGTCTCTAGTGCTTTCCCAGGAGAAAGGAGGAAGAGATGGGCCTTTTCCTGCCCAGATGAAGGTCCCTCCCTTCCCCTCAACCACAGGAGGGTTCGAATCCTGGCCAGATCCCAGCCATAGGGGAGTGAGGGGTGGGGTGCTGGGGCAGGTGGTCAGCTTGAGCTGGATACAGCAGAGCCAGCAGAGCCCAGGACACATGGGGCTCTGGATGCCCAGCCCTGCAGGGCACTGACCACGCTGCTGACACCTCCCTCCTGGGGAGGTGGGCTCTCTGGGGGCAGGAGCTGCACAGGTAGGGCCCCCATGGCACACCCTCAGGCCCAGGTCCTGCCCCAGCTCCCAGGACTGGCCCAGGCCCTCTGTGGCCTTCGGAGGGAGTCCAGAACAGACAGCCTGAGCTCGACTGGTGAACAGTAGCTTCCTTGCTTTTGCTTGAGTGTGGGTTGAAATTGTTAATTTGCCAAATGGAAATATTTAAGACGAACTACATATTTTGTGACCTTATTTTAGCAATTTCTTCTCTTGATTTAACAGATCTGGAGTGTAAGACAACAGGAGGGGCCAGCAACGTTAGGGCCTGACTCCACTCCAGCCCTGCTGCTCTCTATCTGCTCTGTCCTTGTCCTCCCAGCAAGGGACCACCTTGTCCCCACCCACCACAAGGACACTGAGGTGCAGGGTTGAATCACTGAGCAGGGGTGGGGTGGGCTGGCCTGCTCCTGAGACCGTGCTCTTTCCACCTGCCCACCCGGGGAGCGCATCGAGGTGGGAGGGCTGGGGACAGTCCCGTGCAGGGGCCCGACTACCCGACAACCCAACCGAGAGTTCTGGCTGCTCTTTGGGAGGCTCTGCCCTGCTCCAGCCCTGGGGACTGGGTCAGGGAGGTGGGCGGCAGATCCTGAGCCCCCAGCCACCTGCCTGGGAAGACAGCTCATTTGCTGGTTCGCCTGAGCCTGGTGGCCTCGCCTGGTCACAGCAATGATGGCACACACCTGGTGGGCAGGTATGGCAGCCTGAGACCCGACGTGGTACAGTCAGACTCTTGGACCAAGAAACCCACCAGCCCCTGGGTCGGCAAGCCCTCTGAACGCACAGGGCTGGTGTCCTGCTAGGGGAGCCACACATGGCGGTGCTCTGGGGACAGGACACAGGTCCAAAGTCAGAGCCCAAAGTGCGTGACTCCCTGTTTACAAACTGTTCAGAATAGGCAGAGGCAGGTCAGGGGGTGGCACGGTCTGGGTCTGCAGGGCTAGAGCTGAGGGGCTGGGGAAGGGAACCTGCAGGGCCAGGACAGGGCTGTCACACACCTCTGCACATACTAAGCCCAGGGGATTCTGGGGAGCCCAGGAGAGTCTGACGCTGAACTGTATCCCAAGAAACGCCACAGGTATACACTGTCAAGAGGAAAGGAAGAGAGGACGCCAGGCTTGCTGCTGCAGAGCACCCCTGTCCCTCCTGTCTTGAAGTGCCCCAGGGACTGCGTCGGAGGAGCCCGTCCTGATCTGTGTCACCTGTGGCCACACAGCTACTTTCTGAGGTACTCGAGGCTCAGACTCTCAGGCACGGGCGGTGGCTCCGGACATGCAGCCATGATACTCAGTGCCCCCCAGACAGGTGCCGTGCAGAGACCCACGCTCCCCAGGCTGCTGCAACATGGCCATCCGGCCTGCCCCAGCTCCCAGGACTGCCCAGGCCCTGCCCCAGCTCCCAGGACTGGCCCAGGCCCTCTGTGGCCTGTGGAGGGAGTGTCCTGCCGGGGAGCCAAAACGGACAGCAGGTCAAGACAGAAAGCACAGCATCCACTCGGGAGGCACCGGTGGACAGAGGACAGGGTCCCAACCACTGGGTAGCTGCTAACTTAGTATCCACCATGTACCAGGTGCCATCCTTGTCCCTGGGAAAACAGCCGGGAGCAAAACAGACAAAAAGTCCCTCCCTCCTGTAGAGAGGGGCCGGACAGACCAGTAAGTGAAGTGCTTCATACGCCCAGTATCCACAGGCCAGGAAGACAGGTGGAGCAGGGTAGGCAGGGCGGGGAGCGAGCCGGGCAGCTGCACTGCCAAATGGCTCAGGAAAGGCCTCCTGAGAAAGGGACCAGTGGTTGGAAGGTGTCAAGCGTCACGCCAGGTGGGTTTCTGGGGGGCAGGTCGGCAGGGGCACCCACCCCACCCAGGCTCACCCGCTGTCCTCATCATTCCCTGAGCATTTTCCCCATCTGGTCACGAGGACCCTGCCTTCCAGGTGAGGCAGGGTGAGCTGGCCGTCTCTCCCTGGGACCTCACCTGGTCCCTTTCCACCCAGGAGGCACTGATGCGGGGGCCACCTGCTACTGGCCTGGGCTCCTTCCTGGCAGGTGCTTGTGAGTGACCGGACCATGGGCTGGGCGAGTGTGGCCACTGCCTCCCTCGGAGCAGGGAGTTGAGAGCCCACTTCCCTGTCCAGCCACCTCACAAAGGAGCTTGGCAGCAAGTCTGCTTCAGGCCTGGCGGGAAGGGGACAAGGAAGGGCGGCAGGGTCCTCAAGGGCTGCCACAGGCTCGGGCAGAGGCTCATCGTGGGCAACGGCGAAGGCATGTGGTTCCCACAAGGGCAGAGCCAGGTGTTCACAGCTGGCCAGGGCACTGGCCAGGGAGGAGAGCAAAGGAAGGGGCAGGACCCTTGGGTCACCACCAGGGGTGTGGAGGGAAGGCTTTCTTCACCCAGGAGCCAGGCTGGGGGCACACAAGGGCCAAGTGGGCCAGGCCTGGGGCAGGGCCAAGCAGAGCATCAGCACCATGCTGCAGGCAGAAACCACCGATTCCACACTGACCCTCCCTCCTGGTCGGGGCACACTGTCCTGCTCTCTCCCCTCCGGCCCTCTTCATCCACACTGCCGGCCGGGTCGGCTGGCGGCCTCTCCTGAGCCTGTGTCCCGCTGTTCCCTGGACTGCGGCCCTCCTGCCCTCCTCTCCTCTGCTTCCACACTTACAGATCTGATCCAGTCACTCCCTGCACAAAGGCCTTTCTCAGCCTAAACCCTGAAAGAACAGAGTGGTCACCTGCTCCCCGAGCACTGGACTCCAGGTGCCCAGGACCCACCCTGCACCTCCATTCAGCCTTTCCAAGGAAACTGTTACTTTCATTTGGGACCGTCCTGGCCACAAAATCCTGTGGCAGGCCTTCATCACCTGGGCAGGGCCTGGCTACTCCCAGAGGCCCTTCCCAGACCCCCTGGGAGCTTCCCCTCCTCTTTTCTCTGTGACTGAGCTATTTGCTGCGGCAGGCACCAGCCCCATGTGGCCGCTGGAGCATTTGAAACGTGGCCGGACAGATTAGAGACGGGCTGTGAGTGACAAGCACAGGGTGGCTTTGGAAGATTTAGCATGGAAAGAGAACGCCAAATGTCTCAATCGTGTTTATATTGATTGGACGCTGCAGTGGCAATACTCAGCATCGGGTTAAATAAAATACATCATTAAAATGCATTTCATCTGTTCTCGTTGCTTTTGTAGATACACGATTAGGAAACGCCAGCGCCAGGCATGGCTCTGTCCTCTGGGCAGCGCTGGCCAGGCCAGGGGTTGGCAACCCTTTCCTATCAAGGGCCAGAGAGCAGATATTTTGGGTTTTGCCACCATATGGTCTCTGCGGCAGCTGCTCTGTCCTGCCGCTGCCCCCCGAAGACCAGAGCCGAGGTGTGAACGAACGCGCGCGGCCCTGTTCCAGGAGAAGGTGTACCAGGAGCTGCAGCTGGCCCTTGGACCCAGCTCTGTCACCGGTTTCCAGACTCCTGAGTAGTGCTAAGTAGTAAATTTAATTTTTAAAAAGGGGTGGGGCGAGAAACCAATTAGAACTGCCAGCCTTGTGTTTTAGGGAGTGCGCATATAAATCCACGAACAGGTATGGCCAGCACTGACCTGCGGGCACTCCAGCACAAAAGGTGACTGCTCCTCTGCCCGAGGGAAGGCTGATAATGTTATTCTTACCTCCCCAGGATGCCAGGGCCAAGGGGCAACCTTGTCACAGGCCACCACAGATTGGGGTAGGGAGCTGTCAGCAAGACCAGCCCCGTCTGGTCTGAGACCTGTGGCCAACGGGTGGATCTTAGAGGCCACCGAGAGATCTCAGAGGCCGCCCAGAGCAGTGTGGCTCACTGGGCACCCACAGCAGGTGACCCCCACACAGAAGGCTTGGCCCCTCAGGTCTGCAAGTCTCACTGGCTTTCTCTGCCAACGGACCAGACTTTGAGTCTGGCTCCAGAGCTACATTGCCCAACAGAAGGTTCTAGATCCACCCCGTGGATGAGCTCCACGTGAGTCCCACATGAAGAGTGGGCCCTGGACATGTGGCCAGCCCCAGTGGAAATGCTGCTGTCAATCAACACCAGGTTTCAAAGGCTGAGCACAGACCTGAGAAAGGAATCTCTCATCTGCAGGTTCTTGGTGGGGTCGGGGGCGTCTGGGGCGGGTGGGCTAATAAAACGCAGGACTGGAATTCACCTCACCCGCCTCCCACCTTTGAACGCAGGTGTTAGAAATTAAGTTTTCCCATTGGCCAGCACGACATTTCTATTGGCCAGCACTGCTCTCCCGGAGCCTCGGACAGGGCTAGCCTCTGTGGAACCCCCTTGGTGACGGGCAGCTTACCACCTCACAGGCAGCCGGTGCTAAAGGGGACCACCATTAAAACGTCCTTTGAGGTCATTATCTGAACCCCACTCCCACTCTCGGGGCCTGCCCTGCCCTGTGTGGCCAGGTAGAAGGGCCTGTCCTCTGACATGCCACTTCTGAAGATGGCCAACTGAGATCCCAGATCAATGCCCCATGCCTCTGGCTGACCTTCTTTGTCACCCTTCAACGTGCTGTGATGGGCGGTGACAATACCACTCACAATGGGACACAATTCTCACGCACAAGCTCTTCATTTCTGCCTCCTCAGGTGATGCTGAAGCACAGGCAGGCATGGGTGGCAGTGACCCCGTCCCCTTAGGTCACTTGGTGACAGAGAAGGAGGGCAGGAGAATGGCCAGGAGCAGAGCCAGGAGCAGAGCTCGGCTTCTCCTATCACCCTGGGCCTCCTGTGCAGTGCCGGTCAGCGCTGACCTTCCTACCCTGTGACACTCTGGGAGTGTCATCCTGGGACCAGCCGTACTGAGCACGGAGCTGTGCACACACCAAGTGTGGAAGCAGAGCCCCTGGAGGTTCCCGCAGATGGAGGGGACCCACTGCAGTGACAGCTCAGCCACATGGACCCTGACTCCTCGCTCCTGTGTTCCTCTCACTAGTGTCCTTCCCGTTCCCTGCCCTGTGCTCCAGTGCCTTCTGCAGGGCCACCCCACTCACCCACTGCAGGGCACTCAGGAAGACCAAGAGCGCCCGCGTTCGCGCCCGCGCCCACGGCCACGCCGCAGTACCTGCTCTGGACACGCTCACCCCCTCGCCCGGGGCATTTGTCTACATGAAATTGCATCCTGGGACAACAGACCCCCGCGTCCTCCTGCAGGGCTCAGTCCAGGAGCCCCAGCAAGGCACCCTGACCACACCTGCTCCTCTGCCGCCTGATCCAGGCCTCAGCCTCCCCCGAAGGCTCCGCTCCCCCTCCTGCCCTTAGGCCTCCCAGCCACACCTGGCAAATCTGTTTGCCTGATGGTGACTTTCTGTGTCTCCCTCCAGGGCAGTGTGAGAGGAGGGACGACACCTACCCCGGGCTCCTCAGAGCTGGCCTTGTTGAAGGGACATGCCACCTAACCCTGAGCACCTGCCACCAGTTGGAGTCTTTCCTCTTCAGACGAGGAGACAAAGGCTCCAAGGGACCAGGATTGTGCTCTAGGCCACTGAGCTGGTCCTGGAGAGCTGGGGACAGCCGCTGCCTCCACCCACCAGCACCCAAGGGCTCCACACTCATGACATGCAAGGACACTGCAGAGTGTGGCCATCCCCAGGCTGCTGGGATGAGGCTCTCTAAGGACCCGTGGTGACCGACTCGTGGGGAGGCTGGGCCCAGGGAGTCCTCTCCACGGTGCTCCTGCTGCAGCAGCGTGATGAGGCTGCCTCTTCCTGTCTCGTGAGGTCCAGGGACCTGCAGACTTGCTCCTGGGACCACCGGCTCCTGCCTGACTGCTCTGGCCCCTGCTACTCCTGGGCCAAGCTTCCTATGGCTGGACGCTGACAGTCGGGTCACCACAACTCAGAGGCTGGTCATCTCTGAGCCGCCACCTGTGGGTGGTGTCCCACAGCATTGAGGCTGGAGGGGAGGGTGTCCCTGGTGGGTAGTGCTCTCTGGAAAGGAGATGTCAAATCCAGCCTCCGAGGGCTGGACACAGAAGCCCCTGTGTCCAGGGGAAAGGGGACTGGTTGGCTGAGTTCTCCTCTCCCTGCCCGGGTGGGCTTCCAATGCCCTTGCAGCCCTGGGGGCACAAAGACATACTTGTTGCCCTTGGGGCCAGTTTCTATAGACAAATTGCATCCATGAACCCAGAAAAGTCAGGATAGGGCTTCTTTTTACCCCAGTTCTAGACCCGGGGTCTCCTGAAGCGCCTGGCTGAACTGCAGCTCCATGAGTGACTCATGGAACACTCTGCCCCCTCTAGTGACGGTGACCACTGCCACCTCTTCCCCTTCTCTTCTGACTGTCCCTGAGCTGTTCAGAGACCGCAGGGTGGTGGGGTACAAAGACCCTCCCTGTGCCAGGAGCTCCTGGGCTGGGAGACTGCCTGGCTCCCTCTTGATGGCTGCGGGGCTCTGCTCTGTGGTGGCCAGTGGGACACACGGTCTCCAGGTGGACTGGGCCTGGCTTCACCAGAGCCACCCAGGATCCAGGGTTCATCTGAGCAGTGCAGGCTCCTGTCCAAGACCCAGCCCCACCTGGGTCCCCTTCCAGGACTGGACTCCCTCCCCTGGAGGGTGTGTGTGCAGTTGCCAAGCACCCCGTCCCAGCCACACCAGCAACAGGGAAGTGAGAGTCGGTGCCACAGGCCTCTGTCATGGGCCCAGGACACACACGCAGCCACGCAGCCCCAGCAGCCATGGTGGGGAGTGGAAAAGTCAGCCAGGCACGGAGGGGCTGGCCAGAGCCCAGGGCACCAGGCAGGGCTGGAATCTTCCAAGAGGAGCAGGGATTGAAGGAAGAAGCAGAGAGTGAATGAATGTGGAAGGGAGGAGAGAAATGAGGTGTGGGGGGGACGGAAGAGGAGGGAGGGGCTCAGAAGCCAGGGGACACCAGGGAGGATGGCAGGCGTGGGGACTGGTCAGGTCTTGGAGAGGAGGCAGGGACAGACATCTCCTCTACTGGGTGCCCCAGCCCTGGCCAGTGGGACAAGGCTGCAGTCCGCCAGCCCCCTCAGAACACACGGGCCCCCAGGCCCACACCACCAAAGCCTCAGACTCCTGGACACCCTGCCCAGGGGACCCTGCTGCCACAGCCTGACCTGAGCTGAGTTGGGTGCCAGGGCTGGAGGCTCCTCTACTCAGCTGGCCCCAGGCCACGGCCAGCCTCCTGCTCTTGCCACATCCCCTGCCCCCCTCCCCAGGAAACAGAGATGGTACTTCAAGCCAACTTCAGGTTCCTGTCCCCAGGGCCAGAGGACAGGAGACATGAGGGCACTTGGGCCTCCTCCAAGGACAGTGGCTGCGTGCGCTTCCCAAGTTGTGTGGCTCAGCGTCTACCCTGAAGGTCTGGCAGCAGACGGCAGCGGGCACCCCACCTCACCAGGGTGGACAGGAGAGGCACAGGAGTCTTCTGGGCCTGGCCACAAGCTGCTCTCTGCCTCCTGGTGACCTCCCAGCATGCCGACTGGCTGTCGACTCGGCCCTCTCTGGCCAGACCTGCTTCTCAGGCCCATACCAGCTGGACAGCCAGGGGACTGCTGCCCCGGCCACCCACCAAAGCTGGGTCCCACTGTGGGACAGGCCAGCCTTCTTTGTTGCTCCATTCCACAGCTCTAGGACAGGGACCTGCCTGTGCTGATGGAGGTGACATTTCCAGCCACGGTTCACGCCTTAGTCTACTAAGTCATGACCATGAGGCTTTGAGGGCCTCTTGCACAGAATCTGAAAGTCCTGCACACCCTGCAGCTCACCGACTGCCAGGCCCCATGACCGCTCACGGCCATCCCGGCCCTGGCCCTGGCCCTCTCCAGCCCTGTCCACACAGGCTGTGGTGATGTGAGCTCAGAAGGTGAGGTGCCCTGGCAGAACGTGGTCCCTGTCTCTGGGCAAAGACACCTCTGGGGCCTCTGGAGGTCCTGGGCTCAGGGTGGCCTCCAGGCTCTGCAGAGTTTGAGCCCGAGCGCCATGCCACCTCCATCTGGGTCCAGGACTCGAGGTCTTTCCAGCTCTGGCAGGTCCCTCCCACCTGCCACGTCCACAGGCCATGTTCATCCTAGTCCAGCCAGACAATATGCTCTGTGCCACACCCAGAGTGCCACCCACCCCACAGAATCAAGGCTCCAAGACAGGCCACCTCCACTTCCTCCACCCCAGAGGAATCTCCCAGACATCACCCAGTGTTGGGGCTGGGGTGCCCAGGCTAAAGATCCACAGGAAAGCCAGAGTTCAAGCCACGAGAAAGTGGTCGGGAGCGGAAGGAATTCTAGTGAACGGAATCTGTATTACTCATTAGAATGTGAGGCTGACTGGGCCTCAGTTCTGGAGTCTGGCTGCCAGGAACCCGAGCTCTGGTCCTTGGTAGCTTTCTGACTGCATGCTTGCCAACTCTGGTGCCTCAGTTTCCCTAGCTGTGAAACATGCACATGTGTGCCCGGTATTAGCCCTGCAGACTCAGGAACAATCGTGTCCCTGCAAGGTGAGAAACTGGGAAGAACCCACAGGCCAGACTGAGCTACCATCAGAGGCATCGGTAAAGGGGTTTCACAGTAGGAATGGGTGTCTCAAGGCCGGGCGGCCAAGAGGAAGTGCTATCCTTTGTCCCTAAAGGCTCCAGGGGAGAAGGGTACAGGGCCACCAGGTAGGTTAGTTCAGAGCCACTGCAGCTACTTGTCTGGTTGCATTCTCCAGGGCACAGGATGATTTGGGGGATGAGATTCTGGCCAGCGGGCATATCTGGATGGTGATGACCTCCTGAAGTCACGGTGGACAAGTGGCCACTGTGTCTCCCTCCCGCCAGCTATGGGGTCCTCTCCACCAACCCAGTAGTGTCACCATGAGCCAGCATGTCTCTGCTGGGGCTCCCGGCATCACACCGAGTCTATACACATGACGCGCCAACAGCCCAGGGAGGAGACAACACCAGGGTGCACAAGGTGTAAAAGTGGTGTTGCGTTTGCTACGGTAATTAATCCCTATTAAAAACTGCTGTGATGGGCAGTGTTCCCACCGCAGAGCAAAGAAGGGAGGATTATTAATAAGCACAGAGCTTCCGGGGACCCCAGAGTCCCCCGGCCCCTCCGTGGTGGAGCCCCGAGGGGACACAGTTATCCGTGACTCTGAGAAGCCGCGAGGGGGAAGGGAACGCTGCATCCTCCGCGGAGGCTTCCAGGGTTGGCTTGTGGTGACTCCACCTGAGCTATACAGAGGCAGTAAGGTCAGCAGGACTCACGTGGCCTCCCTGGGGGAGGCGGGGTCCTCCAGCTCTCCAGGGCCAGGGGCCCTCCCGCCAACCTGCAGCCCTCCAGCAGTCCCTCGCCCCTGGATGCACCTCTCTACTTAAGGCACTTGCATGTCTCCCCCAGAGCCACCTACCAGCTTCGCCATCGGATGGAGCAATAAGATTCTTTTACAAGACACTGCAGTTTAATAATAAAGCGATACCCCGACGCAATCCCATCTTGTAGGAGCGCTTTCCTCTAATTCTCTGAATCTTGCCACCACTAGAGTCCAGATGGGGCCTTCCTGGGGGCCTTGCCAAGGTTTCGGAGTTTCTGATGGGGTCCTCCCTGCCCTGAATGGTGACCAGTGTCAGCCCTATCTCCTGCTGGCTGCAATGCACCAGGGACAATAATGTAAGGACCCCCAAGGGGGGCCTGGACCCTTGGGAAACCATGGACTGGGGCAACCCAGCAGGGAGCCAACAAGCACTTGTGGAGGTCCCCAAGTGCATGGGGCTCCTGGTGGTCGAGTGGGCAGGTGGGAAAGCCAGGGCAGGCCTCAATGCAGGCTGCAGAGTGATCCAGGCCAGGACCACCTCCCATGGGCTCTTACTAAGTGCCAGAGCCCTATCAACCTGGATTTACCCCGGTGTTTGGTAACCCGAAGTTGTCCTGATGGTCAGAACTGGAAACTACCACCACCGCTGCCCAGAGAAGGCCATGAGACACGTCAATAGGCACTTGTAATTAATTACAGAGCCGTTGTGTCTCAGAGGACACCGCCCGGTCCCCAGCCTACCTGGGTCCAGCCTCCCCTGCAGGAAAAGGCTAGTGATGCTTTAACAGAAAGACTGGAATTCCACTGGTTGAGCTCTCATTTTTTAATTTGCAGTTCCAAAGACTATAGGTTTAGCGAGCTTGCCTGTTGGAGTGCTGCGTCTCAATGCGCCTCCAACGACGCCTCTCGTCTTGCTTGATTTCACGTCTTCTGCTCCTAATATCAGATGTACTATTCAGACAGAATACACAGCCAGCTTAGGGCCAGGCACTCACGCAGCACAGGACCTACAGCCCCCAGAGGGGCAGAGGACGGGTCGGTTCTCACAACTGGAGGTCTGGCCAGGTGCAGCCCCAGGTCCCTCCCCAGGAGAATACCCTTTGGGCCACACGGTAGACTCTCACTCCGAAGGCATTTTGGGACAAGCAGGGTCCCAAACGAAATGTCATTATTTGATTCATACAGGCCCTAGACTACCAGAGCTGTGTGTGCACCCATAAAAATGTGCACCCACAAATAGCCAGGAAATGGCTGCATTCTAGACCCATGCTGAGGCACACGGCCGGCCACCCTGCAGAACAGCTGCAGCCAAGCAAAGGAAACTAGGTACTTCAAAGCTTGGTGCATCGGGGGCACTGGGGTTTTCCCAGAGGCAGCCAGCTCTGGGCTGACACCCATTCAGGATGGGTCCAGCTCGTTCAAAGCCCTTCTGCCTTCATACTGTTCCCTACAGAAAGCTCCAAATGTCACCAGCCAGGAAGGCATTCACCTAACCCTGGAGCAATCAGGGAGTGTGCTCCACGGATACTGCTGGTGGATTCACCCCGCTATGAACACTGATCCAACTCCATCAGGACAGCACTGATGTGGCCTCACTTGATCTCAGTTCGGCCCTGTGTTCAGCCTGGCAGGACTAGGTATCCAAGGAAGACACTCAAGTTCGGAGTGAGGACGTGACTTGCCTAAGACGACACAACCAATATGCTATGGATTAGCCTCCTACCAGGACTTTACTCCAAATCCTAAACTCTGCTACAGATGCTAGAACCTTGCTTCCAGCTGACCAGGACATTCCTGCCTGTTTGGCTGGGTGTGGCAGCCACTTCAAGTGGCTGTACCTGGGAGCTTGTTAGAAATGCATGTTCTGGGTCCTGGTGCCGGTGATCCCCAAGCAATTCCTATGCTCATGCAAATTTCAGAGGACTGGAAAGATCATCTGTGAGGCTCATCCCGACTGCCCATGATTCAACGACACTGGAAATTTGGGGAGCTGGTCATGATCTAGGCTGGAACAACCTCCTACTTATGGGTCTGGGGGGCCCAACAGCTTGAGTTGTGTCCAGAAATCCCCAAAAGGCACAGGCAGTTCCAGGAAGGTGAGACCAAGGGCCAAAGGCTCGGGGTCACAAGCCACTTCTGGGCACCATCTGCTCCTCACACTGCACAGCTTTTGGTCCCTTCTTCGGCAGTAGCCAATATGTTTGGCAATCCCCACCACTGGGACCCTGGTAAGGGGCCAATTCAAGTGTCCTGCGTCCCAGGGGCAGCTGCCTTGATCCAGTTCTGGGGACCCATCTTTACCATGTCCATGGCTCCTCCTGAACCACCTTCCATGGCTCTCTGGAGAGTTCAAGGGACACAGACAAGAACCCACCACTCAAAGGCCAGCCCCACCTGGGCACTAACTGAATCCAAGAAACACACTTTCCCATCCTGCTTTCAGGTGTGCATGGGGGTGGGCCAGGGAGTGCCTTCATCTAGTGGCTTTGCCCTGCCTGATTTTGACCTGCCTTGGGGTGGGCACCCTGTACACTCTATCCATCTCCACTCCACCCCAGGGTGCAGAGGGGATCCTACGGGAGCCTGCTCCCTGGGCTGAGCAGGCCCCAGGACTGAAGCCCCAAGCTCTCAGTCCCAACAGGCCTCCCTCAGCAGCCGCCCCCGCCCCTGCAGGCCCAAGCAGAGGGCGAGGGCGTGAACAGAGAAGGGAGCTAGCTGCGGGAGCACTCAGAGGGAGGGCAGACCCAGAGATGTGGGCAGTCAGGGTGGGTGAGGCCAGGGTACTGCAGCCCCAGGCCAGCTCTGGCCAAGCTAGTGCCGGGAATCGCAGCCCAGAGGGCCTCGGGGAGGTGAAGGAGTCCCCCCTCCGTCCCTAATGCAGGCCCGGGACCGCACTGATTCCGCATTGGGTGGGATCGCAGGACCCCCACCCCTCGTGACCCAGCCGGCTGGCAGGCGGACACTGATGCTCTGCGCGCGCCTCCCCGTGGGGCATCCTGGGGATCTGGGGGCTCAGAGTCCCTTGGTTTCCTGCCTCCTCGCCAGCCCGAGCTTCCTGCGCAGCCCCGCGGATTGAAAAAGTCTGGCCCCAGCTCCCTCCCAGGCCAGAGCTCTGGGGCCTCCCTGTCAGTCCCACCAGGCGGGTGGCCCGCCTCCCCGGAGGCCCAACGCGCTGTCCGCGCTGCAGTAGAACCCCGCGTCCCCATCGCCGCCNCCATGGAGCACAGCATGGGGCGGCAGGGGGGCGCCCGGCGTCCGGAGGCAGCTCTGCGCTCGCTGCGTCCCTCGGTGTGTGCGCGCGCCCTGCCTCCCGGGCGCCCTCTCGGTCTCTCCTCCTCCTCCTTCTCCTCTTCCTCTCTGGGCCTCCCCTCCCCCTCGTGGCGCTCTTTAGGAGGGAGGCATCGAAAGGCGAGCGGCGCGCCTCTGCCCGGTGCTCCCTCTGCCCGGGCGGGGAGGCTGGAGAGAGCGCGCGCGAGAATATGGCAAGAGAATATATGCGCGAGAGGATGGATGCGAGGGAGCGAGGGGGAATCCGTCACTTTGGAGCCACCGGAGCCCGGTCTGCAAAGAGTGGTGCGTGTGCGTGTGAGTGTGCGCGTGTGCGCGCGTGTGTAGCGGTGGGAGGGGGAGTCCCTGGCGTACTCCAACATCAAACAGCCCCGCGCGGAGGGCAGAGAACCCGGACGACGGCACCACAGCTGATCCCACACTTAACCCCTCGCCCGCCGGCCTGCGCCGCGCTGCCAGCTCTCGCACACTCCCGCGGGCCTTGGGCTCCCCTCCTCCGCCCGCGTGCAGTGCAGTCCCTGCTTCCCGTGGTGGGGTCTGGGACCTCCCTTGGCCCCGGCTCTGTCCCCAGCCTCTGCAGAGAGGAGGAGCGGCTCTGCGGCCCGACCGACCGGAAGGCGCTTGGTCCTGCCTGGCGTTGAGAGAAGCGCCTCTCCTCAGGGAGGCCGGCTCGGTGGCGGGGATATCGGTGATGTAATGAGGGCACCTACGCAGAGGCTTCCGCGCTGGGAAGGCTTCGCCACTGCCCTGGGCTTGGAAACCAGCCAGAGCCCCCAGGAGTCTCACCTGCCCTCCTGCTGGTGCCCAGACCCCATAAGACACCTCGGCAGTCTGTCGCAGGCACATGGTTTTGTGGATACTTGATATGGGGATGGGCGACAAGGAACACTGGCCACCGTACATCCTCCCCTCCCCACACCCACAGGCACTGGAGTTGGTGTGCACAGGGTAACCCTGAGGCCTGCACAGGTACCCACCTCCTGACCCCGTAGTGCTTGGTAAGGCCCCTTGTACTACCACTATGAAGTGCTTGGAGACATCTGCCGCTTCCCCAGCCACACAACACACCAGCCTGCCCTGAGTGCATACTCGCCCCATCCCCCAGGTCAGTCTTGGCTTACAAGCCACAGGTGAGTCTGGCTGTGAGTGGGACAGTCTGCCAGCTGCTCCCATCAGAGGTAGAGCCAGCAGGGCACACACCTAACCTCAAACCTGCCTACACAGCCTCCAGGAGGGCATCCCATACAGTTCTGCGCTCGGCCATCCTGCCTCAAGGCACCTGCAGTTCCCCTCCTTTCACAAGCTCTATTCCAAGGAGGCAGGGCTGGGACCACCCGGCATGGGAAGGCAGCTGGCCCGACAGTTTAGTGTGGAGTCCCCTCTCTTGCTGTGCGATTCAGGAAAGTCACTCCTCCTCTCTGGGGCCTTGGTTTCTACACCCAAGCTGAGGGGTTGGTTGGATGCTCCCATTGTAGTGAGGACAGGAGGAGGGCTGAGCGTGGCGTCCTCCCAGCACCACCAGCAGGAGGCAGATGGACAAGTACACCCAGGGCAGCCCCTCTCAGGCACCATGTCCCTGCAACAAAACAGCCTGCAGTTCATCTCCCTTTTGGAAGGAAGGGGAGTGAAGTTGGAGGAAGGCAAAAGGGAAGGGCCAAGGGTCAAGGGACAGCCTGGAGGTGGGAGAGCTAAGCCACCTTGTCCGGTGGTCCACGCTCACCTGATCTGGAATCCTGCTCTGGGATTCCCCATACGTGTAGTGTTGGCTCAGAGAGTTCTGCAGAGTCTTGGCTTTGGACTCCTGGAGGCCACCCCTGCCTTTGGGTAGAGACAGGTTATTTAGTTGGTGTCCCAGCCTCAGACAGTGGTGGGGTGGCCCAGTGCCAAGGCATGGTACATCCAGGGCAGGAGCATGAGGCTGGGCACAGTGTTTATGAACTGGGGCCTTGCAGGAGAGCTTCCCTATGGGCATGGCGTGGAGTGGGTCTGGCTGAAAGAGTATGGTAGTCCTTCCCACCTCCTCCTTCCCACCTCCCTGTTTCACAAACCTGTCCTCTCTGAGAGTCTGTCAATCATCTAACCCTAACCCTAACCCTAACCCCACTGCCGCTTCCCTGGAGGATGCTCGGGAATTTGGGGCAGCCACATAGCACTTGCCTAAGCCAGGGCTCCAAATCTGCCCTGACTGTGACTCGTTCTCATTAATTCGCCATTGATACCAAGCATGGACTGTGAGACCAAGGCCTCCCAAAGAGAACTTGGGGTGTATCCCAAGCAGTGCCCATCACAGGTCACTCTTGGAGTTGACTCTCCTGCTTTTCCTATTGAGAACCCATTATATGTGGACGCAGTGCTATATGCTGAAGCTGTAGTAATGAAGTTCTCTGCCCCGGAGTGAGCACACTGACTGGTGGGGAAACCAAGCCAATAAACCAAGACTGCAGCCTAATATGCTGAGAGCATCAGCTGAGGGATGTGTCTAGACGCCTGCCTCCACCAGCCAGCTCGTCACACCCAGGCTCCAGAGTGGAGACCTGACGCTCCCAAACAGAATTAAGAGAAAACCTCCAGCACAGGGCTTGCCCAATGAGTGTCTGGCTTATTTCTCAGGACAGGGGCTGTGTGCCTGCTGCCTCCTGGGCCGTGCTCTGGACCTGTGACTTCTAATATGAGCCAATTACTGAATGCCATGAACCTCATTCTACTGTGATTGTCTGAGTCTGTCATGCAGGCCTGACTGTGCAGACCTTGCTGGCAGGAGCCCTGCCTTCTTCACCTTGCACCTCCCATGCCAGGCACTGGCACGGGGGGCATCAGACTGTGGGGTGCAAAGTTCTCCAGGTCCTAGAGACCCCTGGCCATTCTCCTGAACTCTAAGTGCCACATAGACTAGGGAGGGTGGCCCTGAGCAGGGGCAGGGGAAGCCTCATGCACCTGCTGCGCCCCCCCCCCCGCTCCTGAATTGAAGAGAGACTGTGCACTGGGAAGAGCTGTCAATCCAGTGTGAATATTCACTACTTAAAAAAAAGAGCCAAGTAAAAAATATCCCATACGCCCTGAATCTGAGAAGGGCCTTGTTAGGGAGGCAGGAACTGAGCTGTAATTATTTCTGCGCTCCTGGGCACCACTATAAATATCAGGCAAGGGAGGCACCTCAAAAAGGTTCGGAGGGTTCCAAGGCTTTGGAGCTCCTTCCTGCCCCTGTCCTGTGTCACCTTTCCTGGCAGGGGCCCTGCTGGGGCAGGTACTACTCTTCTTGCAATTGCGCGGGACCTGCCTGTCCAACTTCCCCAGGCCCACATCACCTTGCCAGATACTCTCTGGCTCTTTGGTATTTATCTCTGTGTCATGGGACAGCATTTGCCCAAAAGTGTCCAGTGGGGTACCAGCACCTCAAAATATCCTGTGCTTATAACAAAAGAGCTCCATGAGATCTGTGGCCAAGTGATTCAGGGCGTGTTGCCTATGCCAACAGCTCCTACCTGCTCCTTCCTTTGGGAAGTCCCAAGGCAGTCCATGGGCACCTCCCCGCAGAAAAGAGCAAGCCCTGCAGTCCCTGAAGGTGGGCTGGGTGGGGGTCCAGCTGCTCCTCACCCTGCCTCTTCTCCTTTTCAGTGGTCAGGCTGACTGTCCTCAGGCAGCGCAGGGAGATGAGGAGAGCCTGGCAGGGCACCCCAGGATGAGGGGCAAGCTCACAGTCTCCAGTCGCAGTTGCACCAAGCCGAGAGCCGTAATCTGCAAATACACTGTGCTTCTCATGCTTTCTGCAGAGCCAGACCTTCCTGTCTTGGGCATGAACACTGGGGACAAAGGAGGCCAAGTAGCAGAATCAGACCTCTCCAGTGAGACAGGCTAGTGTGGCACAGCTTAGGGTGGGTGTAACAGGGTGTGGTGTGACCCAACTGAAGTCCTACATCACCAGCTGAATACTCTCCCAGGGGAATTGATGTCTCTGTTTGGTAGCCAAGATAATGGGGTTAGAGTTGGAGCAAGCACCAAGCTCAGGGCTGCCCCAGAGAC
Organism: Marmota marmota marmota; assembly: GCF_001458135.2. NCBI lineage: Eukaryota > Metazoa > Chordata > Mammalia > Rodentia > Sciuridae > Marmota > Marmota marmota. Next base: position 2,915,678 of record NW_025999895.1, on the reverse strand, counting down.
ACCACGGGAGTGTCAGGATTGGGGTAGGCGAAGTCCTGAGCCTTTTTTTTTTTTTTTTTTAACAGAAATCCCTCAGATTCCCCTCAGTGGGGGAATTCTTCTCTTGGGGATAGGTGTCTGCTTGCGCTTTGTCCTGACATGTTCAATTCTCCCAAAAGGGCAGAAGAGTTGGCAGAGGAGCTCTGCAAGAGAGCAGGGACAGCAAACCTGAGCTGTCAAGTGCAGCCCTGGCTGACCAGGCGCTGCTGGAGGCGTCCAGCAGGGGGCCCACTCACACTTGCAGGAGGTTCCCCTTCCGAGCAGGGCTGGAGGAGGGGCCTCTGGGGGCTCCCCACCCTGGAGCCCTGCCTCCCTCTTCTAGGGAGTCTTGGAGCATGCAAGCAGGACCGGGCCACCATGGCACCCACCTTCAGCTCTGTGGGGGTCCCCCACCCATTGACGCTGTCCCCCTGGCCCCAGCAGAGACTGCAGCAAAAGTGGAAATCGGCGTGCGAAGGAAGCTTATTTATCTGTTTAATTAAGAGGCGTTTGCCAGCCCCATTCGGGTCCATCCGTCTCACTTACAACCATGTCCCGGCAAAATTAAACATAATAAATACAGGGAGACTGAAAGCAAAGGGCACACTCGAGATATATGGGCAAAGCCAGAAGTTGCACAGGGTTGCAGATATAAGCACATCTTTCTTTCGCAAGTTTCTCTCCCCTCGGGGCCCGGGAGCCAGAGGACTGCTCTCAGAAAGGGGGCTGTGGGTGCCGTTCGACTCCTCTGCTCTTTCCACTCTGCGCTGTTGCCAAGCTTTATTTATTTTAAATGAGCCCCCAGGACTTCCTCTTCTCTCCTGTAGAAGGGGAGAGAGCTAGCAGAGCCAAGGAAAGGCCGAGACCAGGGAGCACTGTGATGTTTCACCTCGGGGCTGGAAGGGGAGAGGCCCCCGAGGCAGCTCCTTGGACAGCTCCTTGCATTCTGCCTGCACCCGCCCTGCGCTCTGCAGGCAGCGGCCTGGGCTGAGCAGAGCCTGGGAGAAACAGATCTTTGGCCTTCAGTGCCAGCTGTGGCCAAGCCACCACTAAGCGACTGGTCCCAGAATCCCACAGAAACCAGGGGGGGAAAGGGCGAGGGGCAGCCTTCTGTTTCTCCAATCTGAAGGCTCAGGAGTCTGACCACTTTAACTTCCCCAGAATATGAGCACACAAAGGGGGGAAATGGTGATTTATTGTCATTATTGATTACTAACTGTAACAATACCTTGCATTTTCTCAGTTCTGTCCTAACCTTTTCAAAGTGGCTTACCATATCTCTTCTCACTTGATCATTGCAAGTTAGGTAGGGAAGGTATAATGAGGCCCATTTGCTACATGATGACACTTTTAAGATTACAGAGGTGGCCCAAGGTCATGCAACTAGTTAGAGGCAGAGCCTGGGCTGGAAAACAAGGTTCCTGACTCAGATACATGGGAGCCTCTTGCTTCCTGTGCCTGGCACATGCCCTTCTGTGAATATCCTCATCATTAGCCCTTGGCTCTCTCTCCTAACAGGATCACCCCCCAAACCAAATCTGTTAATGGAATAGTCATTTGCACTAGCTTGGGCATTTACTAATCACACCGCTGCTTGGTCTGCGCGGCAATTATCTTGAATTTCTTCTTTCTCATTAGGCTGGAGGTCGTGAGAACTCAGTGGGTTGCTGAACTCTATGATGGAGCCAAGGAGAGAAGCTGTGGTTGGACCAAGCAAGTCCTTCTGCAGGGCCCCAGCCGACCTGCCATGCGGCGCTCAGTTTCCTGAATCCTCACTCCACGCTCTGAGCCTGACCCACCCCCTGGACCCTCCTATCCCATCTCAGCCTGTGCATGATCTCTTGGTGCCCTTGTGCCAAGACCACAGCTAGCCACAGGAAAAAAGAGTTCTCAGAGGCTCGGGAAGTTGCCCTTCTGCTTGGAGATGGAGCTCCAGCTCTGATTTTGTCTCTAATGAAATGCCCTTGGACACGGCTGAGCACAGCCCTTGCTCACACCAGGGCAGTCCCCCGGTTACGGGTTTACCATCCTCCAGGCTCCCAGGACACTGCCAGAGAAGGCTGGCATAACTCACTTCTCCACGCAGCCCAGCCTGTGGCACGCAGCACTAAAATTACCCTGGCCGCCCAATTGCTGCAGGGGCAACTTCAGCACCAGGGACAGCCCCGCTCTTCCCAGGGCTCACCTCTCCTTCCCCCAGTAAAACAGACTCTAGAGAGGGGAGGAGAACTCGGAGGCACGGAGGGGCCGGCTGCAGGGCACCCCTGCCTTCCAGCTGGAAGTCGCTGCAGCCTGTGGGGCAGGCGCTGTCTGTTCTCTTTGTTTCCTTGAAGCGCTCCACTGAGGGAGACCCTGACGTCTCTCTGGGGAGCCCATTTGGGTTTTTATCACCCTGGCTGTCAAGAAAGTCTGCCTTATGTCTCACACAGACCTTTTCCATCTTAATTTCACTCGAAGGGTGAAGGCCTTGAAGCAGTGACAAGGGGGAGCTTGCGCCAGAAGCTGAAACCACTGTCACCTCTTCTAGCTCCCAGGAGAGACCTGGGGTCACCCTCCAGAGCTTGTAGAGCAAAGCTGTGTGTCAAAGAAAGAAGCCAAACGAATCCAGTGCTTGCCATACTGGCTGGGCGACGGGAGTCTGCAACAGGGAAGACCTCATGCACGCGGGCTGCAGGGTGGGCGGCCGCCATCTCTGTGCCCAGCATGGATCTGTGTCCAGTTCAGTTAGAATTGACGGGAGGAAACAAGGCATTCAGGGTTCCTGAGCAGAGCCCCGTGGAAGAGGTCAAGGTTTTTCTCCCACCAGAAAAGAGGTCTGAACCACCCCTGGTGGAGGTGGCACAGGTGCCCTGTGTCACCTGCCTCTCCATAGAGGGGGCAATGAGAGTCACTGGGCTCTCCATTGGTTTTAAAAACTGTTGCTGGAGAGAGACACCAGTGCCCCTTCCTTCAGCCCCAAGAAGATAGACCCAATCAGCACCACAGAGAAGGAGTGATGGCCAGGGTGCCCTGGGCCAAGCTCTGTGGGTATTAGGTACTCCACACTGGGCCCACCTGAGAGGCTCTGTGTCCCTGCCCAGCACCCAGATAGGTAAAAAGCACCCTCAAAGCCTCAGGACACAGAATATGAGGGGGATGCTCTGCACTCCTCCTCTTCGTGCCCCTAAAGTCAAAGCACCAGCTCATTAAAGGCTCGTTAAGAACCAAGACTCACAAAGGCCCAGTGAGGTGGTCCTGTCCTGGCAAGGCATGTGGCCCCGGGGAGGTCAGTGCACAGTGTCAGGCAGCCAGTGCCAAGCTGCAGATAGGAGCTGGCCACAGGACAGCAGGGTGGCCAGTGGCAGGTGGTAGGCAGGAGCCTCTTCCAGAGCAACCACAGGTGCTGAGCTTGTCCCAGGACTCAGAGGATGGGGACAGTTCTGGCTGGCAGGAAGCAAAGGAACAGATACCAATGCTAACCTGCTGCTCATGTCCTTACACCTCCAGCGTGACAGGGACCAAATATGAGCCCCTTTCTCCAGCCTTCAGGAGAGGGAGCAGTGGTGGTCTGCAGAGGAGCTGCTAGGTAGGACCCTGGCCAGCAGCAGCCCTGTCTGGCTGCCCCTGACCCCAAGGAGGTTGTTAGAACTGCGGCAGGTACGGGTGCGACAAGAGCAGAGAAGGCGCAGAGGATACTGTTGTCCTTCAGAGTCTCCAAAGCTCTCCAGAGAGCAGGAGTAGCACATTGTTGGTGGGCGTGGGTGCAGGCTTTGACTCGGGTGCAGGGCCATTCTAGGGCCACAGCCCCTCCTATCCCCTACCCCCTGCTCCCTCTTCCTCCTGGGGAGAGCCCTTCTCTTCCTCATCTACTCTAGCACTGGGGTCCAGTGACGTTTTGGCACCACGACGACTCTCCGGTTCCAAGGCATGGGGTTTCTGAGAATTCACTGCCAAGGAGACTGGGGAAGCTGGCGGCCAGCTGAGGACCTGCGCTGCTCTGAGCAGCTCCCGGCATCTCCTCCCACCGAGAGCTCTGCATTAGGGTGGGGGGGGGCGGTCTGTTCCGTTTCTTACTTCCCTGGGATGCCGTGACTTTTGATTCCTGCTTGATTAATATACAGCCAACAGACACTGTATTTAAGGCAGCTTTAATTCTCTCAGGTCACCAAACTCGAAGCAGCAACGCTGTGAGGAGCCAGCCCCGCGATAGATCAAACACTGGGACCTTCAAATCGCTCTGTGGCCCAATTTCTCATCACTGCTGCTGCCTGATAACCCTCCCAGCCTGGAGCCAGTCTCCCCCTTTTCTGGGGGTGGGCTCAGGGACTGGATGTGTATGTCCACGGCTGAAACCCTGCTGGCAGCCAGAACAGGAGCTGGCAGGACTCAGCGCTTCAGTCCTGCAAGAGTGACCCGTCAGCACCAGGGACAGCTCCCGGCAGACCCTGGGGTTCCAGTGCTGCCTGAACTCTGCCTTCCTGGGCCCTACAAGGAGGCTGTCAATGGGTCTCTCTGGTTTGCAGGAGGTGGCCAGTGGCCAGCCCTGCTGAGGGCCACCTCACTCCAAATCCCTTCCCAGCCAAATCCGTCTCCTGCTCCCCTTTGGGGCCCTGCACCCTCCCATAAAGGCTTAGTCTCCCTTAGGCTTTCTCTAATCCACTTTCTCATTCTCTGATCCTCCTGAGAGCTCTCCCAAAAGAGAAGCAGGCTGCTCTCAGTTAGGACACCTGGCTGCCTCTCTGATAGCCCTGGGTGCCCAGGGCTTCTGGGGACCCCACCATCTCCTTTTTGGCTCACCCCCCTCTCTTTCCACTTGCCTCGCTCGTTAGCAGGCTGATTTGTCTACCTGGCACCTGGTGTCCCCCTACCGGGTGGGGAAGAGGGGCAGAACTGTCTGCAAGGCTGTCATTTCCTCTGAAGCATCTGTTATAGACCTGGTCCTCACTGCACTGCTGAGCAGCACAACACAGGGAGATTGCACTCTGAGGCCGGGCTTGAAACTGACCTCCCAGTGGGGGCAGGGAAGGCGCCGTGAACAGACAACCTGGTGCACAAAGCCGTTCCCATTTAAGAGCAGGACCTTCGTGGGCCAGAGTCTGATCAATCTTTGCTGCCACCCTACACCACGGATTAGGAAGAAACGTTCGCATAGAAGTTGGGGCAGCCCCAGATGCGCCCTCCCTGGCCCAAACACTACTGCTATTGTGTTAGGATTTTTCTCTCCACAAGCCCCATTGGAGTTACCCCTCCCCCTCGGCCTCCTTCCACTTAAAATATCATCTATAGATTTTCAAATTATTGCTACACTTTCTAAGAGAAGGATGCAGTGGTTAAAAATTAACAGCAAATTTATAGGAATTCTATGTGGCAATTACAGAATTATAATGGAGTGGCCGCCACTTGGCGAGTGTGGGTAATTGGAAATCCACACTGGGAGACCGGGATCTTTATGGCACTGGGGTTGTGTTTTTCGAGTGTAAATGCTGTGGAGAGGGTCAATGGACCCTTGAGCTGGCCAAGTTCTTCTCCAGAGGAAAGAGTGGCCAGCCCCCTATGGAGGGGAGGCGATTTAGAAGGCGAATCACTTAACTGGCACAGAGGGATGAGGCTCTGGGAGGCCTAGGGTCGGCAGGTTGGGGGCTAGAGGAGCAGCCCTGAGGCCACCCAGCCCCATCTGGAGAGGAAGGGGAGGGCAGAGGGAAACGAGTCACGGCAGGGCAGAGGATGCAGGACAGACAGCAGGAGAAGTCCGACTCTCCCCACCCTGTGGGTAATTCTATTAAAAAATTGGGTGAGAAAGAGAGACCATTTATGAAAGTGGGGTGGACATTGTCCACACTTCCCACGGGGCCACCCCTCCCGCTGCACCCACTGTGGTAGTTCATGGTGGGTGCTGCTGCCTGCTCCTCCCTCTAGGATCACAGTGGCTGGGACCGCGATGGCAGGACCACGAGAAGGGACTCAGACTTGGGGAAAGGGTGTTTTGCTGGGGATCTAGGAGCACATTTGCTGCCTGGTTCAAGAGTGTCAGATAGACCTGGTGCTGTCCAATATGGGAGCCACTGGTTCCCCGTGGCCGCTCAGTGCTGGAACAGTGACACTCAACGTGTGTGTCAGTTGCGTGTGGAAATGACGATGCTTCTGGTGCGTGAGGTTGCGTTAAGTGCATTAATAAAAATAGTTGTACCCATTCTGTTTAAATGTGTCGATGGAAAGTACAAACTGACCCACAGTGCTGGGCAGGAGCAGGGACAGGACACTTCCCATTCACCGGGTCACCACCTTCCCATTGTCAGAACCGTTGCCAAGGGCCACCCTTGAGTTTCTTCCTACGGTGAGGTCTGTGTTGGCAGAAGGCACACTGATCCCCTTTCCCAGAACTGACTCTCGGTAACAGGGCTTGCTCCATTGAGGTCCCTCTCTGGCTTGGTTCCTGTTTGCTCTGTCCTGCTATTTTGTCCCTGTGTCCTGCTGGGACAGCAGTGGAGGCACAGAGAGTGGAGTGTGGCTTCTTTCTGTGCTTGCCCCTCCTCCCCAGGACATGCCAGGAGTCCAGCACGGGCAGACCCTGGCCATGCCCCAGCACCAGTGCCCATGTGCCTGGGCTCCAGGCTGAGCTTGTTGACATTGCTCCCCAGGTGGAGCAAGAGGCCTCAGAGACTTCAGTTCAGTGCTACAGGACATGGCAATAAGTGTCCCAGTGATAAAGCTTTGGACAGGTGGGACAGCAGGTACCCAGGACACCTGCCACCTCTCCCTCCCTTGGAGCACTTATCGTTGCCACAGGTCCCTCTGCAGGCAGAGCAGGAGGTGGAGGGTAGCTGTCACCCTTGCCAGGTCCTGGAGGAAGGGCTGGGGAGCATCCAGAGTGGAAAGTGGGACTCAGGACATGGGGCCCGAGTCTCTTCTACCTGAGCAGCAGGAGCAGAGCTGAGCCTGGAGAGCCTTGGGCTCCTAAGGCCACAGTCACCCGGCCCCGCCTCTCTCCTGAGCCCTCCACCAGTGGGAAGGGTCCTTCCTCAGCCTGGAGCCAGGCCTCTCTCTGCCCCTGATCCTCGTCGTGTGGCTCTGGGCGAGCTAGTCAACATCTTGAACTTTCATTTCTGCTCTGCAAGAACAGGATGGTGATACCTCCCTTTGTATTGAATCCCCATTTCATAGACAAAGGAGCTGGCACACGGTAATGATCAATAACTCATGTTAATTAATTCAACAAATATTTATTGAGTGCCCCCAAGTGCCCGGCTTTGTTCTGGGTCCCTCCTCTCCGCAGTGGCCACGTGAGACAGCCAGGGGAGCCCCCTCTCCCTCCACCCAGGTGGACTGAATTGGCCTGTTCGTCTCCCAGGCCTTGGTACAGAAAGTACAGTTAACTCTCAATTATCTATGCAAATGGAGTGGAACGTTCCACTGATAATTCAGAAAGAGCAGAGAGTCCACAAATAATTCTTATTTGAATTTGGAATGCATTATGCTTATTTTTGCGTTGGATTTACCTTCCTAATTACTGTTTGTTCTGGCTCATGCTCAAACTTGTTTGCATTCTCAGAATCCAATGGTAGGCGGTGAGGGGTGTGCCCCAGAAGCGTGCTGGGATCTGCTGGCTGGAAACCAGCCACAGACCACCTCTGCACACCCTACCCCACCTGGAGGGCGCTGACACAGGTGCACGTGGAACAGTGGACACTGGGGCTTCTTGGTATCTAGCCAGGAGGAAAGATGGTGGCTACTTTGTGTTGCCTCGATGCTCTGCCCTGGTGTGGGGTGGGTCGTGGGTGGCCATGGCAGAGGAGAACACAGGAGCCCAAGAGCAGGCAGTGGTGGGGTCTGCAGCAGCAGAGACGGGCTTCTCCCTTGGGGCTGCCCGTCTGTGAGTCCCTGCTCTCCATCCTCTCCCCCTGAGTCTTCCTGCCTTTGTGTCTGTCTGTCTCTCCCTCACTGTCCCCCTCTCCCTCCCTTGGAGCACTCCTCCAGGAGAGAACCAGGAAGTAGATATTTCTTTCAACTGATCTATTTTCCATGCACTCTTTTCCAGAATGGTGGATTTTGGTGGCTGGGGGCCTGTGTCTAGCTGGGCCACTCCTCTAGGGCCACTCATTTCCCGTGGCAGAGCAGGGAGGGAAGGAGAAAACACCAGGGGCTGACCTCCCCCACTGGACCCCCAGGGCAGCTGCAACCCACGGGGATCTCCAGGCACGGGAGGGAGCCCTGCCCTGACACCAGGCAACCAAGGCCACTTCTGCCCCAGTGTGGGCCTGCACCTCTGAGATCCGAGCATGCTCGGGAAGTTGGCCGTGAAGGCTTTGCTCTGTCAGGTGGTCTAGGTGGTGGGCTGCCTCCTGAGAGTGCTGTGGGTAAGACGCTTGGTCATTCTCTGTGCTGGACCAGACCAAGAAACAAACTCTGAATGACCACTGCTTCTGGAAAATGTTCTCTCCTTGCTGCCCACGAGGCAAAGCCCCAGGCCCAGGTGCAGAGGGAGGGCACTTGGGGAGCACCTTCTAGCACTCACAGACGCAGGGCCTGAGTACCCAGCTCATGGGGTACCTTTACATAGTCACCCCAGCACGCCTCACACACCCCATGAGACAGACGGGTCCCCCGGGGAGACAGAGGCCTAGGGAAATTAAGACTTTTTCAGAACTAATTGCCCAGGCCTCTGAGCGCTCTCTCTCTCTCTCTCTCTCTCTCTCTCTCTCTCATGATTTTGGGGAATGTGAGAAGCCTCTGGATCTCTGAGCTTCCTGATGCCTAACATCCTGCTGCTTCCCAGTGGTAAGAGTCACATTCTCTCCCGTGGAGACGCTGAGAACACGAAGCAGAAAGCAGTCTGCAGCTCGGGTGTGGACTGTGGACTGCGCTGGTCTGGAGGAAGAGAGGGACATCTGGAGAACAGCTGGGGGCTGGCCTCGCAGAGAAGACGCCGTGCAGAAGGGCAAACCGGGGTGAGTGGGGGCTGGAAGACTGGCCAGCTACTTCTTCTCTCCCCCCTGCAAGTGAGCCTCAGTCACTCTGGGGACCACAGAGAGACACTGCCCTCCAGCTGCTGCTACTGGCCACACTCCTTCAGGGAGTTCATGCCTGTGCTCATTCCCATGCTGCCCCTGGGACCCCTTCCTCCCCATTTCTCACTCATCCTGACCCCCTCCTCCCTTGGAGAACCAGACATGGGGGAGTGCACACCTGGGTGCCCCTGAGCGCTCTGCCCACGGCCCCTCTGGTGAGCTGCAGGCCTCAGCCTCTCTTCTGGGAGGAGAACTAGCCCAGGTGGAATTCGAGGAAGAGGACACCGCCAGCCATCTGGATGGTCTGAAGCCAATGATCCACCAAGAGATGCCAATGACCTCTGGGGTGGGAACAGGTGACCTTGAACAGGAAGTAATTAGATCTCTTAAACAATCCTCTAAATCTTTAATTAAGCAGAAATGAAAGCAGAGCTTCTGTCCCTCAGTTGTACCAGCCTCATTTCCAGCGCCCAATGGTACATGTGGCTGTGACCGGTGTCTTGACACAGATGGAAAACATTCCCATTGCTGCAGAAAGCTCCAGTGGACAGTCCTGCCCTGAAGCTTCCCAGGTTTCTGTCTCTGTAACACGAAAAACATCCCAAATTGCTGTCCAAGGCTCAATGAAATGACAGATGGCCAAAGAGAGTGGGCAGATAAAAGCAAAGCAATGGCCTTGAGGTCTCCAAAGCTGTCAGCCTGTTGGGAACCGAGAGAGCTTCGAAGCCCCCGGGGGAGCAGGGAGCCCCCCGGACAGCCCTCTTTGCTGGGTCCAACCCTGGAGTGTCAGAAGACAGGACTTCGGGTGAGCTGGGCATCGGCAGTGTCACTCACAAGCCCTCCCTGCCCTGGGCGCTAATGTGAGAAGGGACAGGTACCATGGGCAGAGCTGAAAGAGGGGCCACCTCAGCTCAGAGCCGAGGGGGGCACCCTGCAGGGACGGTGGCCAGGTCGAGCCCGGGCTCCACACCACCCAGCTCCTTGCAGGTCCAGACAGGGCTGCGGGGAGGCCTTGGCAGGCCACACCCCGAGGTTTCACAGACCGTGTCCCTGGGGAGCCTCTGAAGCCAGGAGAGCTGGGCTGGGCTGGCAAAAACCCACACGTAGACTCAGAGAAACAAAGGCACTTTGTGCACAGCGCCAGTCCCTGCCGGGGAAGGAACGAAACCGGAAAGCTGACCTGGCGACCGGCTATGGACCCCTGACTCCCCACAGAATCAGAGAAAAGTCACAAGGTCCCCTTCCCCGGGTGCTGGGCAGGCCAGGGCAAGAGAAATCCACCTGGCCCCTCCTTCCAAGGGCCATCCCGTGTGAGGTGGCAGGCTGGGCCGGCCATGTCCCCGTTCCCTTGAGACCTCGTGCATCCCTCCCAGCTCTTCGTGGTCCTCGTCCTTGCATCCTTTCCCATGCTCCCCTGTTCTTCCTCAGACCCCTCTTCTCATCCTCTCCGTGTGTGTGTGTTTTTTTTTAATGTTTATTCTTTAGTTTTAGTGGACACAAGATCTTTATCTTATTTCTCTGTGGTGCTGAGGATGGAACCCGGTGCCTCATGCTTGCCAGGCGAGCGCTCTACCTCTGAGCCCAGCCCAGCCCATCTCTCCACGTGTGTTTAAAACCTGATTCTCTCCCGCCCCCCCCCCCCC